>NC_087220.1:41562108-41599180 GCF_015104395.2 Macrobrachium nipponense | reverse complement strand
ATCTCGGGTGTCAGGACGCGTTATAATGTACTTTTTTCGGAGGGTGGCTTGCGTTGATTGTAGGTGGCCTGCTTGGCCTGCTGTGATGTTCACTACCCCTATTTATAATTATCTTTGAAGGTCATGGTAGGGCTACCTATTTCCTCTTGACACTCCTGACCAATTTGGTAGCTAAGGTACCTAGTAACTAAACAAGTGCCATAAGTGCCCTCTCTCATCACGAGCCACAAGAAAATGGAAAACGATTCCACACTGCGGGAGAGGAGATAAGAAAGACGGGTCCTGCGCCATGGGCAAGGACGGACGCCTTGGTAGGCCTAGACTAGTAGATAAGGAGAAAACCATAAAAAAACCTACTAAATATCATAAATACTTCCTACTTACATAAGTTTCTATAAATAAAAGAGGTTCTACGCACTTAAAAAGTTTTAAAATTGGCATCTACTTACATAAAGGAGATCCAAACAAATAGATTACTCGGCTGGATTCAGTACATACTAAAGGAAGAAGTCTACGGTGGAAGGGGTTTGTTTTGAGTCTAATGGGGAGCAGCATTAGCGGGCAAAACACATGGAATTGGATGGACGGGCTGTGGCTCCCCCAAGGATGGCTTGTGATTGGCTGATATCGCTGTTTCCGAAATCATTGATTCACTGGCGGTATATGTGCAAATTATTTCATTAATCCATCTGACTTTAGATATATATAAACGTAAATCCTTCATAATTTCTTATATAAATGATAAAAATGCAGATTTATACTGATATTATGCCAATATAATCACACGAAAGACGAACTTTTATCAATAGTCAATGCGGATCAAACACAAACGAACGGATGGCTTCGTAGTATGTCAACAATAGTACGTATATTTATCTCACTGTGGGAAAATACGAAATACACCTGGCTATGCGGGTGCAAATAAAAGGCCTTTTAATAATTTTTGTCTGTAAATTACATTAGTGGGATATTATTCGAAATAGCCTAAAGTATTGCTTTGATTGGTACTCTTCATACATACGTAGATAGCTATACTCCATAAACGGCATTGGTCAGAAGTCAAGTAGGTGAAGGGAGGGAAGTTAAGGAACAGCTGACGTGACGTTGGCTGAATGGCGGGAAATTTCAGTTAATGCGTGTCAATGGTACTGAGATTTTCTTTTCAGAATGCTTTGCATATTTACAAAAATTTTCCTCGGTGTGGCGAAAAATAATCCAGGTCGGGCCATGAAACCACAAACCTGACTTACTCAAAAGAGACATTGAAATACCTCGCGTAACTAAATCAGCAGGATTATCCTCGCTCTTGACATATAACAACCTGATGTTATGACTGGACTGCAAGTCCTTGATGTGGCGAAAAAGATGGACTTATAGTGGACTGTATTGTATGCTTAACGTTGTTACTTGGTCAAAAACCGCTAAAAGCCTTACGTAACAACTCCACAAAACTCCCTTTGCGGTTTCTAAATTACGGGGAGATATCTCTCAACCCAATTCATTATTAACGAGGATAACACACCAATATCATAATAATAGTAGCACAATTAAGTACTTTCACTTACTGAGCAGTCCTTGTAGACATGAACTTAGATCATAAATCGCTACAATAGATACGACGAGAGTACGTCCGCTCTCTCTCTCTCTCTCTCTAAATGTTGCGAGTGCTCACGGGTTGATTTTCAGACCTTAGAGGACCGCTGTATTATCTCGTTTCTAAAAGTTATTTGCATAACCTTAAAATATGAACACAATAAAGGTTTATCAGATCAATTCATATTCACCATCCACAAAACTGAAACATAGGAAAAATGAAATAAAATCGAAGGATATTGAAACGCATTTGATATATGTAAAGTTAAAATTAATTTAATGACTAAAAGTTAAACATATCAAAGAGTAATAACATATAAGTGACAATGAAATTAATCACTCAAGGGGAATTGTAAATCAATGGCACTCAAATGAAACAAATTATGACAAAATTCAAAGAATCAGGGCAATCGCCCTTTCTAAATCCACACACACATCACTACACAACACTAGATAACAGGTCACCTCAAAAGTTGAGCCAAGAAGCTGTTCGTTCCGTCCTGCATTCGGGTTTTGTTGGGGAAAAGAGACAAGTTATTCAATTACCACGAATGTAGAAACTGAGTTACAAGGTTTTCATGAACATAAAAAACTTTACAATAATTATCAAGTTCGTTGTCAAAAATAAATTCCAAATATAATAGTGTGCAACTTCAACATATTTATTAAATGTAGTGAATTAATTGGTGGTGTGTGTCAATACAGTTTTGGGCGATATCATGCCCATACAGTGTACTACGCACATACGCATACACACCCCTAGAGGGGCACGCAAAGGAGCGTTCAGAGGGGCGAACTACTACCCTTCATTTCCCCTCCCGATCTTTTGACCTCTCCTAATGGCTTCTCTGGCGAGAGGCACAAACAAGACCCAATAACACCTTCAACTCTTACCATACGCAATATGCGCAATACATTCACCAAGAGCAATTTCATATACATAAAGACAAATGAATTATCATAACTAAAACAGTAATTATACTTCGTTATTAAAACGTCTACTGACGTTTATGTCAAAAGACTTCGTCTTTGTGTAAAACCATCTTTTCGGTGCTAAGCGCACCACAGATACTACGTACTAGACTAGAACATAGCAAAATCAGATAATATAATGTTAAGTGTCATTCTCAAATAGATGTGGTTCTTTCACCCTTATTATGTCATGCAATGTAGACGTACATATCTTTACAAAATATATGGGCATGCGAATATATTTGGTTTTCACATGAATACAAATACAGTAACATAGTTCCTGTCTGTCGATTACCTGACAGACGGCAATACGCTGTGAAAATCAATCAATAATTTCTTATGAGACAGACACTAATAACTATAATAAAAGAAAAATAGCATGGAAACAAGTGAATACACAAAAATATTAGAAAATAAAATCGTTGTGAGTGGAATTCCTCACACCCTCCCCCACCATAATTCATACAACACATGTAAAGTGTCCTTATAACGCTCCTTCTCGAATCAACTGTTTTCTTTGTTCGTCGGCCTTAGCAGCAGTTCTTCTCATGGGCCGACGGTCAGACATCACTTGTAGAGGCGGGGAACCTGTTGAGGTCGTAGGGTCATCCTCCACAACACTCTCTAGGACGTCTCCTACGTCCTTGGTTTCGGCCCTCTCCGTCGTCTTCTTTGTTGTTTTGTTTATAGGCTAGCCTCGTTTTTAATGGGCCCCATTCACGCACCGGTACTACGTACCTGCAGGTCTCCGTTTGGGGTGCGGAGCTTCAGTGGCCGGACGACCCGAAAATGTACCCATACATTACGCAGTGCGGTCCATGAGTGAAATCAGGTTAGTCTACTATCGGCCAGCAATGTGGAAGGTGTTATCAGAGAGGGAGCTGCAGATTCTAGCTCTTTGTATTGTAGCTTACGAGAAACGTAAGCAGCCGAGAAGGAAGAAAAAGGTTTGGATGAAGGAATGGCTAGCAAAAAGAGAAGTACTATCACACACAAACCTGTTGTCCACTTTAGTATGGGAGCCTCATGATTTCTTTAACTATCTACGAATGGATGACTCTACATTTCGTAAGCTTCTAGACCTTGTGGCACCACCATACTGAGGAAAGACCTTGCATGAGATCTGCTTATATCACCAAGGGATAGACTTGCTGTAACTCTCCGGTATTTAGCAACAGGAAGTCTTACGAAGACCTGAAATTCAGCGTAGCAATATCACACAAGTTTTGGGACGCATAATCCCAGAAACATGCGAAGTTATATGGAAGGTATTAAGGAAAGAATATATGAGGTAAGTATATGATATTTAGTTGTTTATATACATGAAGGTCACATATGAAGCTGAAAACAATATTACAAAATACTGCGCATAATTATACACCCTATAATTATAGTATATTAATTTATATCATTATTAGCTTTGTATCCTCACATACATTACATTTTTAGGTTACCCAAAGCTCCCCATGAGAAAATAGGGTGTGCAGAAGTTCATTATATGCTTCCTATTTTTAATCTTATCAAATGATGCCAACATTTGTATTAAACATTAATATAATGTTCAACCATAAGAATTGCAATATACTCTTTGCTATGGTAAAGTAAGAAGTATTAAATGGAATGTTCTAATAGCTCAACACAAAACAACAGCCCTATAATAGTAGCATGCATTGTAACTCTCTTGTTTGTTTATGTCAATGGACAATGAATCTCCAAACAATAATGTTTGGTCGATTATTCTTGGACATTATATATATGTAGCATTCATGACCCTACTATCATACCTAAGATGTCCAAATTCTGCGTCATATAGAACATCATTTATTAATTTTTGAGCAAATTTTCGTTGTTCATCGTCAACTTTACGCAATTTACTTGCAATTAATTTACCAAACAAATCATATTCATCTTCACGTGCTCCCAGTAATTTGTCCCCAATAATGCCCAATACCTCATCATCCTTGTTGCTCACTGACGGTCCCGGTTGGCGGCTCCGTTTTGCAGGTGGTAATGGATGGGGTCTTGAAACTCCAGGCTGGGATGTAGACTGGCAGTCCATCTCGATCATATCCTTAAATTGGGACAAAAATAACATGGATATTAGTATTATTGAATAAAGCAGTATTAATAAATAGCATTATGCATTTATCTCCACAGTTCCCACATTCGAAGGAGGAATGGTGCCAGATTGGTCAAGACTTCGAAGAAATGTGGCAGTTCCCTAATTGCCTGGGCGCTGTAGACGGGAAACATGTAGCAATTGTTCCTCCCCCTAATTCAGGATCTTTCTTTTACAATTACAAAGGATTTCATAGCATGGTTCTCATGGCAGTCGTTAGCGCAAATTATGAATTTATATTGTGTGACTTTGGCACTAATGCGAAGAATTTCGGACGGTGGTGTAATTGAGAAACACAGTTTGGGAGAAGTTAGCCAACAACTACACTGAATATACCAGATCCCGTAATAATTAGATCCTCAAATCGGACCTTGCCTTTTGTATTTGTGGGTGATGACGCATTTGCAATGAGACCAAATTTTCTGAAGCCATTTAGTCACACAACAGGAAAGGAGGAACAAGTATTCAATTATAGATTGTCTCGTACCCACCGCGTTGTGGAGAGTACATTCGGAATATTAGCTTCTAAATTCCGCATATTCCATTCCCCCATAAATCTCGATGCAGAGAATGCAGTTTCTGTGGTCAAGGCTTGCTGTATGTTTGCACAACTTTCTTCGGCGAGAGAGGGGTAACCGTAATAACAGGGCCTGCAACATCCTTTCTGATACCCAGCTAAAAGGAAGAAAAATGGAAAAAGGCATTCACCCCTTAGCTAACACATTACTATGAGGCAAAGGAAGTACGTAACTTGTATTTGGAGTACTTTAATCAGGAGGGTAGGGTTGATTGGTTTGAATGATAAGATGTAATGATGAGTCATTGTGCAGGCTAAATATCCACATACGTGGTTAACTCTTATCACTTAATGTTTATTACTGCTTATGTCAATCTATATCCCAACCGTAGGAGATTTTGTACCATTGGAATGTGGTGAGGGTTATGTAAGAAAATACATTTATATGTATTACAGGTAATTATGAAATAAAGGTGTGCATTTATATTCAGTATAATGAATTATTACCTATATTTACTGAGTATTATTCCTTTCACGCTCAGGTGACATAATTCATTTTCAGGTTATTATTAGAATATTTTATTCAGATTAGGAAATGTATATGGATGACAAAGGGAAGATTGCGCAAGTCTTTACACTTTTAAGTTTTTTTATATTCGTCTAGAGCTCTATAGAATAGTTTGATGATTCCAAGAAAAGGCTGCAAAAAGGCCTCACGAGCGTGAAACGTTTTAATATGATATTTAAAGGTGTTTACATACCTCTTCAATATCTGATGATGATGTTCTTGGTGTTTCTTGGTCACGAAGGAATAAAAGCTGGTCGTAGTACCACAGACTTGGACGATAGACCTCATCTGTAGCTGCCCCAGACTTCTTTGAATTTTCAACGGTTTTTCATTTCTTTCCCGAAGGAAATGCGCTGTTGTTTATCATCTTGGTTACCGTGTCACGGTAGCACTCCCACCTTCTCTCGAAGTTTCTTCACCAATGTCTCATACGCTTCATTTTTCATATTCCTGTTTGAATAGTCTTTACTCTTAATATTCCATATACATGGATATTGCTTTGTATACATAAATGGAATTCGTTTCAAAAATCTTTTGTACCCCATACATCAATGAATTCGTTCCAAAATATTTTATCCACCCAGATGTCTGACATAGTGCTCGCCTACTAAATGGGTTCTTCTACTGCGACTTTTAACCATAGACTGAGGATAAGCCTGCAGGCCGCGTCGAAGACACCTCACATACATTCAGGCCTGCTCGAACAGGTCTCGAGCTGTCCGGTCGCCTGTGAGTTCGAACCTGAGGAATAAAATCCCGCCATACATGCAACGATACAGTTAAACCACGCCCACAACGTTCTCACCTGAAGGCTGCAACTGAGCGTGAATGGGGGCCCTAAGGCCTCGCTGGTCTCGCCTACTTCATTCTGTCCGCTTTCTGTTGTTGATTCCTCTCTGACATTACATTCGAGTGGAATGACTTTATTCAAAGGTCTCGTAAAATTTCCACTTGCTGTTTTTATCTCGACTGTCCTTATAACATTATCAGGACCTGCGTGGTTTCTCGATGATTCCCAAAGGGTACTTGTGTCTTTTACAATTATCATTTACTATAAGGGCCAAATCTCCTATGCTTAATGGACAGATGGCTAAAGACTCGATGTTTCTGTGCCTCTCTCTAAGAGAAGACAAATAGTCTGTCATGTAGCCACAATTTCTCAAACTTTCTTATCGTCTCACACAGTCTTGCATAGTTCTCCCTCAATTCGACGTTCTCATTGAAAGGAACGTAGACGAACTTGTTCAAAGGAGGAGCCATTGTAACAGCGCTGCCGTTTAAGAGTCTGGCAGGGGTGAGCGCGATGTCGGCGTTATCTTCGTTGACATATGTTAGTGGCCTGTTATTGATGATATTGATGATGTTCTCGGCTTCAGCGACGATGGTACTGAGTTCTATAAACGAAACTTTTTCTGTACAGTGCCCTTTGTAAGCACGATTTCACCACTCCGATCAGTCTCTCGTAAAAGCCGCCTTTCCATGGTGATCGGGGTGTTGTGAACTTCCATTCTAAATTATGATCCGTCATATAATTTCTTACTTCGGGCTCTTCGCTGATATCTCTTAGAAACTTACTGGCTGCAATGAAGTTTGGCGCATTACCACTTATTAAAACTTTCGGAAGTCCGTTCCTTGCCGCGAATTGTCTAAAAACGAAGAGGAATTCTTGTGCATTCATGGATTTGCACACATATAGGGCAACCGCTCTTGACGTAGCGCATTTAAACAACAAGACATACGCCTTCTCGTTCTCAGCTTCATTTTCAGACACATTAATGTTTCCCGTATAGTCGACGCCAACACAGGAAAAAGGGACTTGATGCTTAACTCGTTCGGGTGGTAACGGGGGAAATCCAGGCAGACTTAGAGGTTGATTTTGTGCTTTCTTACACAATAAGCACTCTTTCAGGATCTTCTTAACGGACTGTCTCATTTTTCCAGCCCAAAACTGTTGTCTCAATATAACCACAAGTGTATTCGGTGGTTGGGGCATGCACAAGTTGCAAGTTTGAGTGTGATAATGAGACTATAAGTTGCCATAAGGGGTGTCCGGCTGGCGACGTATACTGGATGCTTAGCGAATTCTGGCAATTCTGCATTATGAAGTCTTCCTTGGCACCGAATGACACCACTTTCATCAACATAAAGTCCTAATTGTCTCATAAGATTCCTTAACTCAGAGGGAACACTAGAACTGGTTTGTACCCAATTAGTCAACGCATAATATAGCGTTGGAAAAGCTTGACGCTGCATGATTCTGATTAAGACAAGTAAATTATTACTTTCCCTGAATTTATCAGGAAATATTCTTCTCCCAAACAAGATTAATCTACCTACAATCCTTAATGCTGTTTCAATGGAGAAGAACTCAGAACAATTAATACAAGTACATCATCATCAGGTTTCTCAAACTGGTTCTACAATAATTTCATTTACATTAACAGACTCGATGTAAACTACATCCTCTTGTTCTGGAAACTTATTCTTGTCAATAATCCAGGTCGGGCCATGAAACCACAAACCTGACTTACTCAAAAGAGACATTGAAATACCTCGTGTAACTAAATCAGCAGTATTATCTTCGCTCTTGACATATAACAACCTGATGTTATGACTGGACTGCAAGTCCTTGATTTCCTTTACTCTGTTGGTTACAAACACTTCTTTAGATCTTTCATAAAATACCCAACTCAAAGCTACTTGGGAGTCACTCCAAACAGTACAATCTGAAAATTTATCCCCAAAAATCTCTAGCAAATGAACAGCTAGGCGCATGCCTATAGTCAAAGCAAGTAATTCTTGACGGGGAATAGTGAGTGAGGGGCTCGGAGCTACTCGAGACTTACTAATTAGCAAGTGACTTGTGTGCTTACTGCTAACAACATACGCACAGGCTCCATAAGCCACATGAGAGGCATCAACAAATACATGTAAGCTACAAGTTCCTTCATTAAAACAAGATCTAGGGACTTTGATCTCCTCAATAGAATTGAGTTGGTTTAACAATTCATCGAACTCTTTCTTTAAATCCATCATCAGTTCGTCATCCCAGTCAGTTTTCAGTTCCCACAATTTCTTCACAAATAGTTTTCCCTTGATTGTTACGGGCGTTAATATTCCCAAAGGATCAAAGATGGTTGAAAGGAGAGACACAACCTTTCTCTTAGTCAAAGTACAAACATTTCCTAGATTATTCAAATATGTAACAATCTGAGAAGGCATCTTTACACCCAATGAGTCATTACAGGTATCCCACAAGAGACCGAGTAGTTTTACTGCATTCAAGTTGACAGTATCTGGGCTATGTTTATCATTAAATGAACTCAAGTTGCTAGCCCATTCTCCCAAGGCATATTAGCTTCCACATAATTTGGTTTTACCTTATTACTCTCGAGTTTCTAAAATCTTCACATTTCTCATAAGTTTTCATAAAGTTATCCACATAAAAGGACTTCTTTACTGAACTGGCAATGGGATCTGAATGGTTCTGCAAATGATACTGTATTGTCTGATTCAGCAGAAAAGGTGAACAAGTTGCTCCAAACAATAAAACCTTAAATCTAAAAGTCTTGACATGCTTAAAATCTCTATCAGCAAACCATAAGAATCTTGTGAAATCTCTGTGATTTTCATTAATTCCTATTCTAAGGAAAGCTTTACTTATGTCTGCTACTACAGCATATTTGTTCTGACGAAATTCCAGCAGCATATCTGTCAATTTCGTCGCCAGATTAGGTCCCGCATGTAAACAATCATTGAGGGACTTTGCATGGTGTGACTCCTTACTACTTGCATTGAAAACTATCCTAATTGGAGTCTTAGCAGATTCCTTAAAAAACTGGGGTGAGGTAAATAATGATTAATGCCATCAACTGGATCAAAGGAGTTATCTTCTAACTTTACCTCCTCAATAAATCCTAACTTAACATACTCATCTAAAACAGACTGATATTGATCAAACATAACTGGTTTAGACTGAAAGGTTCTCTTAAGCGAATATAATTGACCTAAAGCTTTTCTATAACCCGTAGGGGGTCTGGCATCGCTCTTTAATGGCAAATCAATCGTATATGTATTATCATCTTTACAATAGTCTCATTAAAATGTTCGATCGCTGCTTGATCGTTATAGGATCGCGCATCCTTCCCGATGCCGATTGTATCTAATGACCACAGTCTAGAAATATCCTCACCGTCAAGAGGATTTACAGAAGCAGTGACTCTCGAGCAAACTATACTCTGTGTACTTATTACAGATCTTACATTTTCATCATCACTGATAACATGACAGCCCAACTGGGTATAGGACCCAAAATAACAGCACCGGCGGGCTACCAGCAAACATAACACAGGGTCATATTTATCGTGACAATACACAAATGCATTATAATAATCACACCAATAATCAAACCTATATCACTGAGGGTATCTGATTCAATATTCTTCATCTGCCAATTTAACACCTCGTTCTTGCAATCGCAGATACACGTTGTGTAGACCAGGTATGTGTATGGAAGTGTTAACATGATTACAAACAACAGCATTTAATTTGATACGTTTCGTACCTGCTCGAACCATTACTCTTACTACATCAAACATTCTAGTTTCAACATTATCTCCAAACGGAATTAATGTAAGTTCCACTTGTTTTATGGGCACTAAGTTCAATTTCTCAACATCATCTGGGTTAATGAACGTTCTTTGAGATCCGCTGTCTAAAAAGGCTCGAACCGGGATCCGATTCCCATCATTACTCAATAGAAGGGTGGCTGTCGGTAACGCTGTCGGTCGAAGAGATGCGACATTTTTCACAGTTACTTGATTACTGTTAACATTATTCTGAGAATTTCTCTGATTACTCGTGGCCGCAGATTTCTGGCTAGTACTGAAACTAGGCTGCGATTGAGCAGTTTCTATAGGCTTATTATCAACTCTACTATGACCTGATTTGGTGCTAGAAGGTTGCTGAGACGAATTTACATTGACGCTCGTAGAATTAGGTATAGTCCTAGCACATAGGAATGTATGATGTTTACCATTACAGTTAAAACAATATGTCTTACTCTTACTGTTACATTCAAATAAACGATGACCCTTTCTTAAACAACCAAAGCATAGTTGTAATTCATTGATACGAGCTCTTCTAGTCTCTAAAGTATTGTATTTCGTGCAGACCTTACCGCTGTGTTCGCCTTGACAAAAACAACAAGAAAAAGTTATTTTCTTAGGGGTATTTCTAACATTAGTTCTGAAAGCACTACTAGGCGAATTAGCTTGACGCTCGTTTTTCGAACTCGTGTTACGATCATTGCCACTCTTAACTGGGTTGGACGGTGATGGCGTGGGTTTATGCATATTACTTCTACCTAAACGCTCAATTAACTTCTCAATGCCCTTTCTCAATTGATCTGCACTGAGTTCACAAGTATCATATCTCTGATACAAGGCTTGCAATGTTTCCTTTGATAAACACCGCTTGATAATTGCTTTCTCATTAGAGTCGCCGCTCGTAATACCTGGTAAAGCGTCTAACTGATGAACGATGCTATTCCATTTCATAAGGAAATCCATCAGTTGCTCTGCATCATGCTCAGGGTGCGGTAAACTTAACAGCCGATTTCTTAAGTTCTCTTCTAATTTCCCAACGTTGGAAAAACGAGTTTTCAGTAGGTTTATCGCTGCAGTATAATTAGCTGGAGTTATAGTTAAACCTCAACGGTTTCGCATGCTTTACCCTTAAGATAACTAGTCAGCGTAGTAAACTTGATGACATCATTCATGTCCTGCCTATCATGAATAACTGCTTTAAAAAAAGTCCAAAAAGGATACCATTGCTCAATTTTGCCATCAAAAGTAGGTATCGTAATTTGAGGCAACTTAGGTTGCGGAATACTAGGGGTAGCAGGTACCGCAGGTGTCGGATTAACAGGTGTGGGCGCGGGCGCTGGGGCAGGCACGGGTGTGGGTGCTGCTAACCAATCGGTGAGTTTGGAGATTTCGTTGTCGCGCTAGAGAGGTAACCGTTAGTCCTCGTTATAGCATTTACTAATTCTCGACCCTTAATCTCTTTATAATATTCAGAAGCTGCTGTCTGTAGTGAATCAGCTGCTTTCTGAAGGGAACCTAAACGCAGTTTAATTACTGCTGTAGACAACTGTTCAACACGTTTTACCTCATTCAAACGTCGTTCGATTTCACTTATAGCAGCCTCATACAAAATGAGGGCATTGCTACAATTGTCTGCGTCCATGGTGAAAATTTTAAGGCAAAATCACCTTACAAAACATACAAAGTTGACAATAACAATTACAAAATAGATCTCAATAATATCGAAGTAACAACACTTCCTCGAAAAACAGTGATACACAGAAAAACATTCAAGTTAACAATCTGTGTTCTACAAAAATAATTCTGGTCAATACCGTATTACAAAACTCTTATTCAAGAGTCAAATTGCAATGAGACGGAAGAATACACATCGTCTCGTTACATCTCAATACTTATATGTGAACCACATCTACCTTCAAAAAAGGAGAAGGACACTCACCTAGTTGTCGACCCTTTATCTTTGGTTGTCGTGTGTGTGTGTGTGTGTGTGTGTGTGTGTGTGTGTGTGGTTGTTCAAAAACTGTGCCAACATAAAATGACTCTAACTAATAAGGGAAAGGGGCTGTAAACAATCCAATAACAAACGATGGTGATATAGAATGATCTAATTCCAAGTTACAAAGATCCCAAATAATGTGTTCAAATATCCAGAATAACCAATTCGGAAGTGTTTAAAAATCCGGTTCGAAAGGACCAAGAAAGGAGAGAAGCTGTGGCGAAAAAGATGGACTTAAAGTGGACTGTATTGTATGCTTAACGTTGTTACTTGGTCAAAAACCGCTAAAAGCCTTACGTAACAACTCCACAAAACTCCCTTTGTGGTTTCTAAATTACGGGGAGATATCTCTCAACCCAATTCATTATTAACGAGGATAGCACACCAATATCATTAATGAATAGTAGCACAATTAAGTACTTTCACTTACTGAGCAGTCTTTGTAGACATGAACTCAGATCATAAATCGCTACACGAGATACGACGAGAGGTACGTGCCTCTCTCTCTCTCTCTCTCTCTAATAATGTGAGTGCTCACGGGTTGATTTTCAGACCTTAGAGGACCGCTGTGTTATCTCGTTTCTAAAAGTTATTTGCATAACCTTAAAGTATGACAATAAAGGTTTATCAGATCAATTCATATTCACCATCAACAAAACTGAAACATAGGAAAAATGAAATAATCTCGAGGGATATTGAAACGCATTTGAAAAATCTAAGTTATAAAATTAGTTTGATAACTAAAAGTTAAACATATCAAAGAGTAATAACATATAAGTGACAATGAAATTAATCACTCAAGGGGAATTGTAAATCAATGGCACTCAAATGAAACAAATTACGACAAAATTCAAAGAATCAGGGCAATCGCCCTTTCTAAAATCCTCACACACATCACTACACAACACTAGATAACAGGTCACCCTCAAAAGTTGAGCCAAGAAGCTGTTCGTTCCGTCCTGCATTCGGTTTTGTTTTGGGGTTGGGGAAAAGAGACAAGTTATTCAATTACCACGAATGCAGAACTGACGTACAAGGTTTTCATGAACATAAAAAACTCTACAATAATTATCAACTTCGTTGTCAAAAATAAATTCCAAATATAATAGTGTGCAACATATTTATTAAATGTAGTGAATTAATTGGTGGTCTGTGTCAATACAATTTTTGGGCGATATCACGCCCATACAGTGTACTACGCACATACGCAGACACACCCCTAGAGGGGGCACGCAAAGGAGCGTTCAGAGGGGCGAACTACTACCCTTCCTTTCCCCTCCCGATCTTTTGACCTCTCCTAATGGCTTCTCTGGCGAGAGGCACAAACAAGACCCAATGACACCAACTCTTACCATATGTAATATGCGCAATACATTCACCAAGAGCAATTTCATATATAATATATATATATATATATATATATATATATATATATATATATATATATATATATATATATATATATATATATATATATATATATATATATATATAAAGACAAATGAATCATCATAACTAAAACAGTAATTATACTTCGTTACTAAACGTCTACCGACGTTATGTCAAAAGACTTCGTCTTTGTGTAAAATCATCTTTTCGTTGCTAACCGAACCACAGATACTACGTATAGAACATAGCAAAATCATATAAAATAATGTTAAGAGTGTCATTCTCGAATAGATGTGGTTCTTTCACCCATTATTATGCCATGCAATGTAGACGTACATATCTTTATAAAATATATGGCATGCGAATATATTTAGTTTTCACATGAAATACAACAAATACAGTAACATAGTTCCAGTCTGTCGATTACCTGACAGACGGCAATACGCAGTGAAAATCATCAATAATTTCTTATGAGACAGACACTAATAACTATAATAAAAGAAACATAGCGTGGAAACAAGTGAATACACAAAAACATTAGAAAATAAAATCGTTGTGAGAGGAATTCCTCACAATATATAACATATACAAGGAAAAATCTTGAAAGAAAGTTTACATACAGCTGAATCAAATAAGTATAAATATACTAGAACATCATCTCTTAAATATCCAAGAAGATTGTAACAGTGAATACATCCAATGATCAATCAAACCCTGTAATTACGAAAATTATTAGAAAATGCACCACTGATTTAAAGCAACCCACTCAACCGACACCTGCATCTATCTACCAATAGAAAATGTGGTATCCTGGTTATGCTCGACCAAAGTGCAGCATTTGATACAGTTGACCATTATCCACTGCTCGAAGACCTGAGAACAGTATTGATGATGATGCACCCAAATGGTACAAAAGCTACTTGAAACACAGGAAGGCTACAGTGGTTTTATCAAACGTGAAATCTGAAAATTAAATCCTAACTAATGGAGTGCCCCAAGGCAGCGTCCTGGGTCTACTGCTATTTGGCATTTCCACAATTGAATTATCTAGAATTCTAAACAAGCTAAGGTTAATTATAAACTATATGCTGATGATACCAAGTTCTATTTTCCTCTCGATACAGTAAAAGATGCAATTGGTAAAATGGATGTCGGTGAAGGAACTGCAACTCAATGAAGACAAAACTGAGTGTATGCTATTTGGATCTGATAGTGAACTACAAAATATAAACACTCAAAAGAATAATCATTGGCTCGTCATCCATAAACATTGTAGCAAGAGTTAGAAACTTAGGAGTTTGTATGGTGTTTTTACATTTCTTGGAACCAATGGTTATTCAGCTGTGGCGGGATCACAAGCTTAAAAAACAAGTGACAAATCTCCCCCTAACATAAACCTAATCACTCCAGCTGCCAAACCCACCCTCAGTCACATTTTCTTCTTTACACTATAGAATACAAGCAGGACAATTGACCTACACTTACACACAGGAAAAAAACAAACACATGTACTTACCCACCACTCCAGATACTCCAGGTTATGCTGTGCTGTCCGCCGGTCAAGGTCGCTGAGACACAACAACAACCCCCCAACCATAACCACACAACAACAACACAACACCTAAGGACTACAACCAACAACCAAGGAACACAACAACAACTCAATAACCAAGGACCACAATAACAACAACCGAGGAACACAACCACAACTCAACAACACAATAAACAACCAAGGAACACAACCTCACACATAACAACAAAACTCAACAACACAACAAAAGACCACTGAACAAAACACAAAAAATCACAACAGCACAGGCACAACAACTCTAAGCAAACAACACTAACTTAACAACAACTAAATAAACAAAAACACACAACTCGGCTGAATATCAATGCCTTCAACCAACTGCTCCAAACACTACTGACTGTCACAGGCTCTAACCCAAGACTGACTAAAAAGACTCACTCAAAACACAGAATCTGATCTCCAACAGCACCAGCAGACAACCCAGAACCCACCAACAGCCAATTCAGTTGTTTTACCTTCCAACCACTAGTTAACCCACCCCCCCCTCTCTCTCTCTCACACACACACACAGACGTTGTCAAATGGAACTCCATAACTCCTCCATATTTCCTTCCCCGTTACATTTAACATCTCCTTGCACTCACAACACCCACACTAAATAGCCTTCCGCAACACCCGTGGATGCTCGGACGCAGGTCCCCTGGATCTTGTTTGAGGGCCCTCATACACACTCTCAGTTACACCACCACCAACTTCTCCCAGACCACTTCCAGTCAGACTACCATTACTATCTCTCTCACTACCATCCTCCCAAATCCCATTCACTACCTCATCTACCCCTTCCCTTCCAACTCTTGTCCGAATATCTCTCGTAACTCTGCCACCAAATCACTTACCTCATTTACACTCCTGCCAAACTCCCAAGAGACTCATTCATACTGCCAACTACATCCTTACAACCTGATTCCCTTCCTGGTGAAACTTCACTAAACCCTGACAAGTCAAACGCGCGCACACTATATGCATCATTCCTCCCCTCAAAGTCATCTGTACTACACGCCTTATCCACCATTTTTACCTTAACACCAACCCCTCTATCATGCAGCTCACGTTTCTCCCTTTCCTTACCTTCTTCCGCTTTCTTCCACACTCAACTAACACTAACTGCCGATCTCCCAGATCCATTTGTTCACTGATGCTCGGCTCACACTTATTCATCCCAAACCACTTTCTCATCACATTCTCCTTAACATACTGTCACATACTAGAGGACCCACCCAACTGAATCCCCTTTTCACCTAGTTTCCTGAATTCCCAGCCTGACTCATCCTCTTTTGCCTACACACACTCACTACGTGACCTACCATTCCACATTCAACACACTTCGCACGCTGTTCTTTACACATCATAGCATAATGTCCGTTCTTCCCGCAGTTGCCCCAAACCAAGTTCACATGGGTACCCCGACATCCACTTGCTATGTGCCCTGCCTGTCCACACCTATAACATTTAATATCCCTATCTTTCTTACACTCACTCACTAAATGCCCTGTTTGCCCACACCCAAAGCACGCTCCTAACGCCCACTGACATTCATTCTTCCTGTGTCCTGGCTTACCACATCTATAACATTGCTGCTCTCGCTCACAGATAACTGACCCTACTCTTCCAACACTCGCACTCGTATCTCTTTTAGGGCTAACTACACTCACGTTACTTGCCCTAATCATTCATTCATACAAGCATGGGCGGCTGGGCTGGGAATGTTTCAAAAACAAGGGATTGACGCGGAAACTGATTTGACCCAAGGGGGTATAAACCTCTTTGATTTGACCTGCCATATCTAAACAAATCCTCTTTAAGTCCAGAAAGGCTCTCTCTCTCTCTCTCTCTCTTGTCTGACCGAGCTGGAGTGCGGACGTGTGTTTTCCTGCTCCGTGAAATATTGTGTAGAGATGGCTGCCAGTGGCTTAGACAACCAGGAAGCTTTGTCACAGCCTATCCAGGAAATAGAAAACCTAGGTATCTTGGAAACAATTAACCAAGACATATACCCACAAGTTTTTCTTAAATCTTTGAAAAAGATATGCCAGTACTCTACACAGGATATCAAAGAAGTGCTTGATAAATGTCGTCAGGACTTATTAATATCCTTGAGAGACCTCCTGATAATAGAAATATGTAGTGTATTTTCGGATTATAAAAACAAAAAACCAGTGAAACGACTAGTGAAACATAAAATTGTGAGCGATATTATAACTCTTAGCACGTGCATAATTAATTCAACTAGAAATAAAGAACTAGATAAAATTTTCAATGAGCAAAGTGCACTTAACTTGGATGATAATAGTTTGATTGTGGCAGAACTAGTTCAAACAGTATCATTACTTCAAGAAAGAGTCTATAAGCTCGAACAATCAATGGCAAAATATTCAGAAAATAGTGTTAATGAATCGCGCCAAACTCTCCCCCAGTCTCCTTTGATAAGGAACCCTGGCTTACTTATGAAGGAAACAGTGCAGGTGGACAGCCAGCCACTCCCTAACCCACCGCCCTTTCCCACACTTCCCCCTATCCACAACATTAGTTTACACCAGGAATAAAGTGATGATGATAACGAAGGCCAGGAGGAAGAAAGGGAGGAGGAGGAGGAAGCAGTCCCTACGGACCAACGCAGTGTCATACCACCAGTCAAGAAAAGAAAATGGAAAAGCACGTCAAGAGCAAATTACTGAAGACAACATCTTAGTACAACCCCAAGGTCAGTAGAAATATACATCGGAGGTGTCAGCAGCAATGCTTCTATTAAGAATGTGGTTGATGAGTTCATTTTTCGAGGGGCTTTCACAACAAGAAAAAAAAAAAAAAAAAAGTGGAAAAAGTACGGGACTTTGGACATTTCTAAAAAAAAAAACCGAGGCCAATCATTTGGAGCAGAGGTACCAGTAGAAAAAGCAGAATACAGTGATGGGAGAATAATCCGTGGGCTGGACTGTATAATTACTCGACCGTTTCCTGCCCCCACATTAGGAGAAGACAAAAAAATTGGAAAAACGCCCAAGAAAAAAAAAAAAAAAAAGCCCATCGACACAAAGTTTAGGTAGGCCTAAAAAAAAAAAAAAAAGCGGCCATTTAAAAAAAGCGGACGTGGTAGATGGAATACCCACTCCTACCAATCCCATGATAATAGGACGTACCCCCAACCCCAAGGATCACCCGCGCAATACCAAACTAAGGAATACCATTGGAGGCCACCCAATAGGCGGCCGGCAAATAGAGGTCACTCAGCTCACCTTATGACTACCATGACCTCTCCCATGAGGAACTACTGGTCTTCCATCAAGAGGCAGTTATCACACAAGAAGTGCTCGTCCCGGACATTGGTACTGGGATAGGCTAATCATGTGACTCCAAAAAACGATCTTTTGTGTGTAGAATATTTGAATGTACAGTCTCTCCTTAGTAAGATATGTAAAATTGAATTAATGCTCTTAAATAGAAATATTGATATATTATGTTTAACTGAGACTTGGTTAACCCCGAATGTTGTCGATTCACTCGTTGAATTTCCTAATTATACAATATTTAGATGTGACAAAGGAAGAGGTGGAGGTTGTTGTATTTATGTGAAAAATAATCTTTCTGTTAACATTTGTAATCTTAAGGTTAAAGGTTCAAAGAGTAGAGGGGGTAGAAGAGGTTTGGCTCTCTGTACAATCTCGTAAGCTACCTTCTGTTATCATTGGTTGCTTGTAGACATCCACATGCTTCAAATGATACTTTTAACTATATTTTGGAATGTCTCGAGAGAGTTTTCTTTAAAGAATAAATCAATTTATGTAATAGGTGATCTAAATGATGATTTGATGGTAGGTTCAGCAAAGATGCATATATTATAAGTCACCAAATTAAATCAAATTATTAATAACCTACTAGAGTTAGCCCCATCTCATCCACACTACTAGACGTTTTAATAACTAACAAGCAGGAAAGTGTATTAACATGGAGGTAAACCCAAGTATTGTAGCTGACCACGAACATATTTCTTTATCATAGATATTAAGAAGCCAAAGCGTAAACCAGTCCACAGTAACCTCTAGTGTTTAAAATATTATTCTGCAGAATTTGTTGTGCAATACATTGCTTAGACCAAAGACCTAATTCTAGATACAATCACGCATACTGATGACACAGATATTCAAACAGGAATTTTCAATGAAGTATATAATAGTGCTTTAGATAAATGTGCCCCAATAACCACGAGGGAAATAAGGAGACCCATTGCGCCTTGGATAGACGATGATCTCAAAAAGAGAAATGATTGAAAGGGACAAAATGCAAGAAAGGCTTAAACAAAATAAACATGATGAAAATCTAAACAATGAGTATAAGGAAATGAAAAAAACTCATCAATTCTAAGATGCGTACTGCCAAAGCTTATTATAACAAAGACAAGATCAAGAAAAGTTAAACTCGTAAAGAAACAGGGAAAATTATGAATAATATTGTATCTACTAAAACAAATAAAAAGATTGAATACGACCAACCCGAAAAAAGCTAGAGCAGATCAATTTAACCAATACTTTGCTAATGTAGGAAAAATAACTTATGGTAAAACTCAATAAATTCTAACAAAAGTACGAAAATGAAGATGATAGAACCAACTCGAACTAATCTTGGTAATAATATAAGATTGTTTTAGACCTCAACAGTTACAGTAGAAACAATAATATTAACAGTTAAGAGCTTGAATAATAGTAATGCTTACGGGACGGATGGTATTCCTACCAGCTTTCAAAAGATTCCCTTATAGTTATTGCTATTATATCACGGTTATCATAAATACATCGATTGTAACTGGGAAATCCCCTTCTATTGGAAACAACCCCTCGTAAACCCTCTTCACAAGAAAGGAGACAAGGACGACCCTGGTAATTATAGACCTGTTTCTGTCCTTCCCGTGTTATCGAAAGTAATGGAAAAGATTGTGTGTAATCAGTTAATGGAACATCTAGAAAAAAAAAATAATTTGATTTCTAACACTCAACATGGATTCCGTAAAGGTTTATCAACAGAAACAGCTTTGATGAAATTAACAGATGAAATTTATAAAATTATTGATGGAAAAAAAGTTTCCATATTAATTTTATGCGACCTATCAAAGGCAATCGATAGTGTCAACCATGATGAATTGTGTAAATCTCTTAAGGAACATCACATTGATACTTTCTGGTTTCGGGATTACTTGGGAGATAGGAGTCAGGCAGTTAGATTAGGAGACGTAAATTCTTGTATTGAAAAGGTTGAATTTGGGGTCCCACAGGGATCTGTCCTAGGCCCAATTCTGTTTTTAATACGTTAATGATATGATTAAATACATAGAAAACTGCCTGCTAATTCAATATGCTGATGACACCAAGTTCTTTTGGCCGATCAAACAGAAAATCTAGATACCTTGATTAAAAGGGCTGAACTAATATTGCTCAAAATTAAGAAATATTTTCTAAGAAAAGGTCTATTATTAAATGCCACCAAAACACAGTGCATGTTTGTGGGTAGCTCACAGTATATTAGCAAAATTCCAGATGACATTGTAATAAAAATGCGATGGGGATGAAGTAAAGATAAGTCAACATGTGAAAAATCTAGTTCTACACATGGACAGGTATATGACATTCAGCACTCACACTGACTAGCTGAGTAGAAAAGTTAGTGGCATTCTAATGTATCTAAGTGAGTAAAAGATTACTTGATGATACTACTCGAGCCTTGATTGTGGAAAGTCTGGTCCTGAGTGTAATAAACTACTGTATTAAGATATGTGGGGTAACTAATGATATGCACATGGAAAAAGCTAAAAAAAAATCCAAAACTTTGCAGGTAGAGTACGCCGTTTTATTGGGGTGAAAAAAACAAAAACCGATCACATCACCCCAACCCTCCAGCAATTAAAGTGGATAAAATTAAAAGAAAAGTGTATGTACGATGTTTGTGTTTTTGTTTTAAAAGTTGAGAAAAGAATATCCCACTGGCTATACACATTTCCTACAGTTGGTAATTGTAGGAATGCATTAACAAGACAGAATGAAAATCTATATGTAGACAGCTATCGAACGGATTTGGGTTCACGCTCGATGGCAATAAGGGGCCCAGCTTGCTGGAATAAACTACCTCTGGAAATAAGAAAATGTATAGATGTTAGTTCTGATTTATTCAAAAGGAAACTTAAGCAATACTTCGTAAATTTTACTTGAATGTATATATATCCTAGACTTTTACAATCCAATTATTGTGAATTTTATGTAAATAATTTATGATTATGTAGCAGAATAACCATTTTATAATGGAATAAAGGTTTTTGACTTTGACTTAATGCTCCTATCTACCACTCGCTCTGCCATTCGCCTCGGCCCTTCCAAAACTGCTTCCCTATAGCTTTTAAACTCTGGTATAACCTCAGCAACTTCAGTCCCTAACCTAACAACCACTACTCTTTCTCTACTACCTAAATAAATCGTAATCTTCTACTATTTCTAAAATGTCATTTCACATCAACCTTTCATTCGTCCATTGCATTTTCTCCTTACGTTTCAGATTTACAAACTCTTATACACTCTCTGGTACAGTCGCCAACAACTTTCGCACTAACTCCTTACACTCATTTATCCCTTCGTCCCCAAATTTTTTCCTGGCTAATGTTTCTAACCTACAGACATACATTGACGACTCACCAACATTCATTCTTGCCTCTTCAAAATCTTGCTTTCTCCTATATCTAACGCTACTCTTTATCCTCTTTGCCTGTTCTACAATCTTAGCTTTCACACTCTCATATGGCACATTCCCTACACTCATCATTACCCCATACATACTCAACAAAAATCCCATCAAAAAGCTACCTAACTCTCTTGCCCAGACTATCTTGTTATCCCCATACTTTGCCTCACAGTACTTCTCATATTCTTTAAAAAAAAAAAAAAAAAAAAAAAAAAAAAAAAAAATTAAAAAAAAAAAAAAAAAAAAAAAAAAAAAAAAAAAAAAAACCCTATATGTCCCAACTACCATATTCCTTGTGTTGTGCACATCAGGGTACCTCTCTCATATACACAGCCTTTCGTATTTCCTGCTCACTCTCACTTTCGCTACTTCCATTCTGACCCCTTCTTTCCCTCTTCCGAATACAGTGAATCCACTTCCATACTCGCGTCCATACTCTTGACTACGCTCTTCTTACCTTTCTTCTTTCTACCTACCTGTTTCCACTCACTGCTATCCAAATCACTCTCAGCCCTTTCCCCAATGTATTCAGTCCTAGTCTCATCCTGTCCGTCACCCTTACTAACCTTCTTTCCTTTAGTCTTCTTCTTTTCCCCAGCCCCCTTCTTATTCTTGTCCTCAGGTTTATCCTTATCCTGTGTCTTCCCCTTACCTATCGCAACCAAATCACCTTCATCACTCGTACTCTCATCCACTTGCTCTTTCCCTTTCTTTACCACTCCTGGCCCGTCACAAGACCCAGTAGGCCTACCTCCTACAGCTCCCTCTCCCATGAATCCCTTCATCATTTCCTGCATCATCTCTTGCACTGCATTCATCATCACCCCGAATTTTTCGTCCATTTTCTCAACCTTTCTCTCTTCCGCTCCTTTCACCTCTTCTTTCATTTCCACATTCGCACTCTTAGGCATTCCTCTCATTTCCTCTAACTCGCTCTTCAGCTCCTCACACACTACCCTCAACCTATCACTTCTCCACTTCCAATCTTCCCTTAGTTTCCCTCACCAACCGTAACTCCTCCTTCAGCCTCTCTATCTCCTTCAACCCTTCTATCCTCACTTTCTCCACGAATCGCACAACTCAATACCCCAATCGTCCTGCAGCTTCCGCACCAACAGTCCTTGTTCGGGCGCCAAAAAATAATGTGGCGGGATCACAAGCTTAAAAAACAAGTGACAAATCCCCCCCCCCCCCAACATAACAAAAAACCTAATTTTTCCAGCTGCCAAACCCACCCTCAAGTCACACTTTCCTCTTTACACTACAGAATAAAAGCAGGACAATTGACCTAAGCTACATCTACACACAGAAAAAACAAACAAACACATGTACTTGCCAACCACTCCAGAAACTACGGGATATGCTGTACTGTCTGCCGGTCAAGGTCGCTGAGACCCCCAACAACAATCACCAAGAACCAACAACCCAACACCCAAGGACTACATCCAACAACCAAGGACCCACAACAACAACCGAGGAACACAACCACAACTCAACAACACAGCAAACAACCAAGTAACACAACCACAACCTAACAACACAGCAAACAACCAAGGAACATAACCTCACACTCAACAACACAACAAAGACCACTGCACAAGCAACACAAAAAATCGTAACAGCACAGGCACAACAACTCTAAGCAAACAACACTAACTTAACAACAACTAAATAACAAACAAAAACACACAACTCGGCTGAAGATCAGTGGCTTCAACCAACTGCTCCTGACACTACTGACTGTCACAGGCTCTAACCCAAGACTGACTAGTAGTAATTAAAAAGAGTGACTGTGACTCACTCAAAACACAGAACTCTGATCTCCAAGAGCACCAGCAGCCAACCCAGAACCCACCGACAGCCAATTCAGTCGTTAACCATCCAACCACCAGTTGCCCTCTCTCTCTCTCTCTCTTCTCGCTCTCTCTCTCATCACACAGACGTTGTCAAATGGAACTCCATAACTCCTCCATACAGCAACGGGACCAATGGCTTTGCGTGACTTCCGAACCACGTCGAGAGTGAACTTCTATCACCAGAAATACACATCTCTGATCCCTCAATGGAATACCCGAGAATTGAACTCGCGGTCACCTAGGTGGCAGACCAAGACGACCACGTTACTGAGGCGCTTCTTAGGAGTATTTATCGATAATAAATTGTCGATGAAAAATCACATACTGCATATTGTAATAAGAAAAAAATATATAACTGTCATATTAGAAACATCATTGCATTTATAAGAAAATATTTAAACGAAGATATTCCGAAGACAGAAATTTGTAACCAAATACTTCATAAGATTAACTACCGCAACGCTATATACTACTAAGAAAATTGCAAGGAGCACAAAATAGAGCAGTCAGATTAATAGAAGGAGTACGTTACTGTGACAGAATAACCCCGACACTAAACGAGCTACATTGGCTCCTAATTAAAGCAAGAATAGAATATTATATACTTCTTACGTACAGTCTTTAAAGAACTAAAATATGGTGAACCACCATATCTCAGAAATTGTTCACATTTCTTTAGACCTGAATACAGTGATCAGAGACGTGCAAGTGAAGCGCATATGGGCCATTTGAACCTAGAACAAGTTGTAAGTCAGGTGTGAAAGAGCATGATTTGAACATTGTAGTACACCAACACAGCAACAAAATACCGACTGAAGTGAAACCCATACAAGAAGAAAGCAAATTTTAAGAAAGAACTAAAGACTCTCCTATTCTGCAGGAGCTTCGATACTTATGAGATTACACTAAAAGACAATTATAAAACAAAAGCAGCAACTTTGTTAGAAAACGCACAATTGGCCCGCCCGAGAATAATAATCCCTGTGGAGGGCTGGACATAAAACCAAAGTCAACAAGTGTACACACTGCAACGCCATACAGCGTATAGTGCAACTTGTACACCCTTTAGTATTTGTGGTGTGCATTTGATGTATGCTTATATTTGCAATATTTGGCCTTTCACTTCCAATTTGCAATTTACAGGTCGTCGTCGTCAGAAATGAGTGTTGTACATATGCATGGAATATCCTTTAATATGTTATTGATAATGTCATCTTCGTTCTTTTATTTTGGGTTTAAGTTTATAACCTCATTTACTGATATATTACCGATTCCCTGAATCTCTGTTTTTACTTTTTTCTAAGGTTAACTGGAAATCTTGATTGATTCTGCATAAGTTTTGTCCATATTTGTCGTAATCTTCACAGAATAATCTTATCAACATTGTCAATTTTGTATTGAACTTCACCTAGTATGTTGGACATGACGTCACTCTGCTATACCGCTGTGTTTGCTTTTATTTTTTTTTTTAATTAATGAGTTTTTTTGTGCGTTCTTTGTTTAGGCCTTGCAATTGTTACAGATGTACCTACAATATGTTGTCACTTGAAAGTATGCTGTGTATTTATCCCCTATTCCCGAGCAAGCGTAGTGGAACCATGTACTACTAAAACCAAACAAGTAAAAACATACTGAAATAATTGCTGAAACTATTACGTATTATCAGCCTCGATCTCCCCTGCTTTCCTACGTTTTGCAGATTTGGGCAAAGTTTTTTGACAGTGAACTACATAAAGCTACAAAAGAGGTGCACCTATGCTCTATATTTAATTGGTATTTTATATTGCTGGTTCTTCACATACAATTCTGTGTCAAATGAGGTAAAGTATTGTCGTACTACACCTTCGGCTCGTTAATCGGGCTTCTGCAAAGGGGCATTCTCTCTCCACAGTTATTTAATACGAACAGAGATGCCCTGAATGTCAAACTGAACTCGCCCGTCCCATAATCGGTTACACAGTCAACAAAACCACAATAAACAACCTCTGTTACGCCGGCGATATGTGGTACACGTGCGAACCGAACCTTGTATTGTAACCGATTCTTGTAACAAAAACGCAAGTGTGGGACGGTTCCTCGAACCCGAACCCCGAACCCGCGAGTTCGAGGCTCGGTTCGCCCTCCGTCCCGCCAATTGTCGGTTTTTTTGGGCTCCGAATCAAAGGGAGGTCTCTTTGAATGTTACGCCATGTTGTGGACGGGACCGTATGACAGCGTACAACAGAGGTTGCTGAACTTGTTAACACCGACTATGAACAAGACCGTCCATAGTAGAGTCCCTTGTTTTTGGTCAGTCAGTACGTATATGTCTACCATGGCTGATTGAAGTGATGAAGAGGTCCTTCAATTTATTAGCTATTACGAAGAAAAGACTTTACTGTGGCCAGAAACTTCTTGGAATCTCATGTCAGCGAGTAATTCCCGACCACTGTATTTTACCCTTCTAGTATATAACCTTGATTGCCACCATCTTCTTTTATTTCGCTTCATCTTCGTTAAATAATGTGTATAAATATACGCGGCAGCTGCTACTTGCATGGTGGCCATCGTCGGTAAACTACCCGGACAGAGACAGACTGGTGATCGCAGTGGATTGAAATGAAGTTACGTGCTTAACGTGGTTACGGTTCGTCCTCTACATTTTTTACAATTTTACCTTGTAAACCGTATATGCGTAACTCAGTTTACACATACAAGGGTTCGGCTCTCACGTGTGTACCCACCTTAACTGAATCATATTGATTTCCAAACAGTGCAAGACGATAACGGTCGAATACCCACTCTTGAAAACCGAGATGATTATTAGGTGACTGAACGGTCCTTAATTTGTTAACCGAATTTGTGCGCAAGTCCAAACCACACTTCGTCCTTTCATTTTACTTTGGTAAAATTCTAGAGTTTCAAAGAACAAGTACATTGCAGTAGACCTAGACAACAAAGACCTACTCCTAATCTCCTTCATCTCATTATCGTTCTTACTCAGTTTGATTTTCGCAGTTGGTATAATTATTATAGTTCTGGGTGTAATTATTAGTAGTGTCTCTCGCCGCCATTGTATACATTCATTTACACAAGAAAATCCAGTACCCTGAGATTTCATTAAGTTATCCATTAAATAACGATGTGTCAACTATTTTCTTTTTAGTAGCATATATATATATATGAATAATTATCACATCGAACCGTGATTCATTTATATCCTTACAAGCTACAAATGTCCTTTAATATCTAAATTCACTCTACCTCCCAAATGATATATATATGAAAATATATAATTTGGAGGTAAAAGTGAATTTAGATATTAAAGGACATTTGTAGCTTGAATGATATATAAATGAATCACGGTTCGATGTGATAATTATTCATAACAAAAAGGCTACGTGCTGTCAAACGCTCAAATTGGCTAACATGGTAGACGGGGTTTCATATCGATTTTAATTACGAAAGCACCGAGTTCGAGGTGATTTGTAAGGTCAGAATCGATATGAACTTATAGCGTTTTTCTGTTGGCTGATTGGATAGCGTCACTGACTGTCCCTAATTTCGTCCCCCACCGTTCCACTTGGACGGTGGTTCGATCCCATGGGGGACGAAATTATTATCAACTAAAAAATTCCCCTTCGTACATATATGGAAAATATATAATTTGGGAGGAATAGAGTGAAAAATTAGATATTAAAGGACATTTGTAGCTTGAATGATTATATTATATATATATATATTATATATATATATAATATATATATATTATCAGGTAAACAAAAACATCAAGATACCAGATGGTTAATTGTCAAAAGGGTAAAAATCCTGGATTATCTCTGATTTTTACCCTTTTGACAATGAACCATCTGGTATTCTTGATCTATTTGTTTAACCGGATAACTTTTTCTTCAGTTGTATTTAATTCGTTCCTTGACAATGTCTTAGTAAAGACGAAAGCGCTTGGATTTTTGCCTATCATTTCCCTGTGGTATTAGCTTACATATATATATATATATATATATATATATATATATATATATATATATATATATATAAGCTAATACCAAAGGGAAATGATAGGCAAAAATCCATGCGCTTTTGTCTTTACTAAGAAATTGTCAAGGAATGACAATTTCTTAGCTTATATATATATATATATATATATATATATATATATATATATATATAAGCTAACACCACACAAAATGATAGGCAAAAATCCAAGCGCTTTCATCTTTACTAAGAAATTGTCAATGAACGAATTAAATACAACTGGAAAGAAAGTTATCCGGTAAACAATAGATCAAGAATACCAGATGGTTAATTGTCAAAAGGGTAAAAATCAGAGATAATCCATGATTTTTTACCCTTTTGACAATTAACCATCTAGTATTCTTGATGTTTTTGTTTACCTGATAACTTTCTTTCCAACTGGGTTTCATTCGTTCCTTGACAATGTTATAGTAAGGAAGAAAGCGCTTGGATTCCTGCCTATCATTTTCCTGTGCTATTCCCTTATTTAATGAAGTCACGTGCATCTACTGTGGTTTTTTAAGTATATATATATAATATATATATAATATATATATATATTGTAATATAATATATATATATATGTGTGTGTGTGTGTGTGTGTATCAACAGGCAGTATGTCGAGACATCAATATTAATTGAATAATAATCTAACAAAAGCAAAAGTTTTAAAAATCACTTGCTTTTTCTACTAAGAAAAGCAAAATATTGCTTTCGTCAATAGTCTTGAGGGTATTGCGGAGCTGAGAATCAGTACTGACATAGACAATGAGAACCATTATTATGCCACAGCTGCGAAAATCATAACAAACTTTGACAAAGCGCTAAGAAAGCAAGCGTTCCATAGACGTCTGCCCGAAAATCGATTTAAAAAGTTATTCAAGTTCGAGTCTTGATTAAAACTGCCATCGAGATGTCAGGAGACAAGCAGTCCGTCGTCAAGCCCAAGATTGACTTAGGTCTTCTGGAAGAGGATGACGAATTCGAGGAGTTTCCAGCAGAAGGTAGGTCCTAAGGTTTGTGATTCAACCGCGGATGGCAAGTCTTCCCTAATTTGAGGTAATCTAAACTTTTTATTTTCCTATTTTAGGGTAAGGGTAACAAAGCTACTCTATCCTAGCCCACGTTTTGTGTCTAGCCCAGCATTGGTTTATACCACGATAGGTAGTCGTATCCTGGACGTAGCTACCTAGCCTATCTTATGATACCTACCTAACATTAGCCTAGCTACGGCAGTTCAGATTCCATACCTTAGGTAAGGTTATCGTAGAGTGATTGGAATTCCTTAGGACAGCTTGTGGTACCATGTATGGTATGGGTGTACCTTAGGCTGTTATGGAGGTTTCGGTTCCATAGGCAGTGGGAATTGAGCCCACTGCAGTCCACATAGGGTAAATCACCATGTGGACTGGCCAACTCACCGACTATCACAGCTGGCCACCCTCCTAAAAAGTAATTTTAACGCCTCCTCACACCGGAGATGGTCCGGTGAGAGAAGGAGCTAAAGACCTCTACTCTCCTTTCGAAGTAGAAGTACCCTATTTTCTCCAAAGTTAGAAATTAAGGCCATATTTTAAGATTTAAACAGATGGTAATGAAAAGGGTGGCCACAACACCAAAATGCTTTCAAAATTTTTACTTACGATTAAAAAACTTTAAAAGATTGACGCCATCTCGATGTTTGCGGAGTTGCTTGTGTCAACAAACTTCCCATTTCCTGTGCTAAAGCCACACACCACTTGTACCCATAAACGTTGGGGCACTTTCATCACAACAATTGTAAAACGGTCCCTTGCCACGACGTTTTTAAGGAAACAATGGTTTTGGTAGAAGACGACGACGAAGCGTGTACTAGATAATTATTTAAATAAATAGTAAAATATCAATACATATTTATGATGATTAATTTGAAAATTTTCGTTTTTGAAAAAGTAACTCGATTCCTGACTCAAATTTAAGTAATTATTTTTCGGAATTAGAACGTTTTTTTAAAGTAAAGTCCTTTTATTATGACGTCACGACATCCTGACTTTATTTTGTACCAATTGTAAATGAATTGCTATACTCAACTTTCTTGCAGAACAGTTTACCAGTTATTCATGCAGATTGTTATCAGCTATTCATGTAATTGTTATAGTACATAATCGTAATGCGTATATATATCTTTATTATTTATGAAGATGTTTTTAATGCCGTAGTGTGACGCATCGCTTTCGCTCCCTGGGCCTCTTGTCTGTTTTCGCACCATAAGAAATTAATGGGGGCAAATTTACAATGATCAGAAAGTCGTTAAAAGAGGAAATTTAACTTGTTCCGATACGTAATACAAACCATCGGTCCTTTAACAATAGGAAGTAGCTAGCGGCAGCTGGAACGGTCGTAAGCTTCGAACAAGGGGAGAACGGTAGTTAACTGCTTGGGCGCGCGACTGGGAGGTAAACAAATCACTTTTTGCTTTCGGCCCGCGGGTGTGAAGGACGTGTTTTCGTCATCGCCTCTCTGCCCGCTTCTTTCAATCGTCGTGATGCTTTTGTTTATATTGTGTTTTCTACTAATGGTTTGTTTGACTTGAAAATGAAACTGTAAGCACACTGTTTTCATTTCATTACTTAATTATGAACCACATGGAGCTATCGCCGTAGATGCGGCGATTTCCTCTCTTTTCATGAATTGAACCCTTCAATTATGTCTCGGTGCCGAGGGCGGGCGCGCTCATGCGCCGAGTCATGTATTTGTTTCCGACACGGCATACAAACCTTCGGTCCCTTTTACATAGGAAGTACTAGCGGCAGCTGGATAGGTCGTAAGCTTTCGAACAAGGGTTCGGTAGTTAACTGCTTGTCCGACAGGCGCGCGCTGCTGCGACTGGGAGGTAAACAAAACACTTTTGCTTTTTCGGCCTGCCTGCTGCGTGGACGTGTATCATCGCTCTCTGCTCCGCTTCATCGTCGTTGCTTTTCGCAGGTGTGTTTTTCTTTTTCTATTTATCTAGTGAAACTGAATTGTAAGTACAATCATTTCATATTTATTTCCATTTGATTCAATTGTGGAATAAAGATCTTGGTTTCACCAGCTAACCCTCCCGAGTTACCCGAGTGCCGGGACTGAATAGGGCGTAAGTGCGGGAATTCATTTTCCCAGAAATGATCCTCGTATTGTGTATGCTCGGTGCCGAGGGCGGGAGAGCGCTCGCTCCGATCGTATATTTTGGTTTGGAAATGTGTAGATGAAATCGTAAGTAAGTGCTCTTTTCATTTATTTTATTTTTTTTTTTGTTCATGAAACTTACCTGACAGATATATATATAGCTGTATTCTCCGAAGTCCGACAGAATTTCAAAATTCGCGGCACACGCAGTGGGCGGCCAGGTGGTGGTACCCATTCCCGCCGCTGGGAGGCGGATATCAGGAACTATTCCCATTTTCTATTTCATATTTTTTCTGTCGCCGGTCGGTAACAACTGTTTACAGACCTCCGCCTAGGATTTTTGAAACTTCATTAGCCGCTTAAGTATCCTAATTATTCTTACGATTATTGACTTGGATTTGTGGCTAGGCATACGCTATCGTAAATTTTTTCATTGCATTTGAGGTCTGAGGCTAGTTAGCCTAGTTTCAGACTTTGTTGTCTGCATGGGGGATGTGAAGCTACCGGAACTTTCGGTAGACACTCGCTTAGTGTATATGGCGTTTATGTTTTTTCTTTGCATAGTTCAATGTAATTAGTGTAATGTGTGACTGATTACGGAAGAAGTAGGATTTCATGTACGCATTTTAGAGCGTGTTAGAATCAGGAGTTTTTCCTCCACAGTAAACAGAAGCTAGAAATAATGAACCGTTCTAACCTCCTGTAGATTTTTATTTTGCCTACCCTGTGGTATGGCTTACGGGCCTAGAAGAAGTGTCTGCTAGAGGATTACATCAAGTAATCTTAGACTAAAGTGCTCGCTCTCCAATTAGTGTTGTGAAGTGTAGTGCCCCTTGTGTTGTGGAGGGGGCGTCAGATCGGCCCCATAATGCCTCTAGGCCTGGACCTCTGTCGGACTCCCAGGACTCAGGGAGAGGGCATGTCGAAAGCCGCAAGAGGGTTACGGGGGCTCCCCACCGATCTGGCGTCCCTTCGGCAGAACCTGTTGACGCTCTTCCCAGGCTGCTAAAGATCGTGCACTGCGCACGAATCTTTGAAGGATTGCTTCTCGTCCTCCGAGGCGTCCTCCCCGCGCAAGGGTTGGAGCTCTCGGAAGGACTCGCGCCCTCTAAGAAGCTTTAGAGAAGAGGACGCTTCACGTCCTCCTCTCTCGTTAGGAGGGAACGTCAGATCGGCCCATAACGCCTCTAGGCCTAGACCTCTGTCGGACTCCCAGAAACCAGGGAGAGGGCATGTCAAAAGCCGAAGGAGGGTTACGGGCTTTTTCATGCTGATCTGGCTTCCTTTCGGCAGGTCCTGTTGTAGCTTCCCAGGCTGCCGAAGATCGAGCACGTGCACGAAGCTTCAAGGGTTGTTTCTCTCCTCGGCCTCCGAGGCATCCTCCCCACACAGGGGTTGGGGCTCTCGGAAGGACTCGCGCCCCCTAAAGAAGCTTTAGAGAAGAGGACGCTTCACGTCCTCTCTCTCGTCACAGAGGATGAGGAGGAAAGAGACCACATTTACCCTTTTAGAAGAATGCACTGGCTCTTTTTCTAAGGGACATTTAAGGAGGCTCATTCATCTTGCCAGAAGAGTGATTTGAGCCTCCTGCGAGTGAACGCTCATGTATATATCATTTTTTATACATTATTAAGGAGGCTCATTCATCTTTCCAGAAGAATGATTTGAGCCTCCTGCGAGTGACCGCTCATGTATACTTCATTTATACATTATTAAGGAGGCTCATTCATCTTGCCAGAAGAGTGATTTGAGCCCCCTGAGAGTGAACGCTCATGTATATATCATTTATACATTATTAAAGAGCTCATTCATCTTGAGGGTCAGAAGAGTGATTTGAGCCTCCTGCGAGTGAACGCTCATGTATATGAACGCTCATGTATATATCACTTGTACATTATTAAGGAGGTTCATTCATCTTGCCAGAAGAGTGATTTGAGCCTCCTGCGTGAACGCTCATGAAGTTAGAGCTGTTTCAACCTCGCTAGCATTCCAAAAGAATTTGGTAATCAGGACATTCTTGATTCCACCTTTTGGAGGAGCAACTCAGTATTCGTCTTCTCTCCTCATGGCGCTCCGTATACGTTATGTAACGTTCGCTTTACTTCGAAAAGCAAGCTGATAAGTTTTGACGGCCGGCAAGCTGCTTTGCACAGTCAAACAACTTATGTCTCTGGTCGGCATAAGAAGGGCAATTTAGAAGTGAGGAAGCTTTTGGAGGTGCTCGACGTCCTATAAGTAGAGACATTCTCCAGGACGCTTCGGCAAGCACCTTGCGGAAGACGAAAGCCATACGTCTTCCTTTATGTTCACACTCTTCAGGAGCAGCGTGCGGCTCTCCATGGAGACTCGCATGAGGACGTCCCTTAAAAATATTCAACGTCATACGCAAAACGCGGTTCGTCATAACATTTGAGATGTTGGCAAGGTCGCTCGCCAGGACGCCTCTTTGCGGGCCTTGCATGCATCAAGGCGCTCAACGAGTTCCTCTCTGAAACGTCGTTCAGAAGACTTGGTGTTTCTCTGCTCAGACACGCTCGTAGCTAAGCACGCTCAGCAGTTTGAGGACGCTCAGCAGGACGCTTTCCAGGACGCTTTTGAGGACGCTTTTGTGCACATTCGCCAGGACGCTTCGGTGGAAGCTCGGCAGGACGCTTTGCGAGAGAAAAGACTTGTAGAAGTCGTTTTATTTGCTGTTCGGACGTTTCTTAGGACGCTTGACGCTTTATAAACGCTCGTCAAGAGGAGGTTTTTTCAGGACTCTCCACAGGACATTCCTTTGACAGAAATTTTTTAAAAAGGATTCGGAGTTAGCGGAGAGACATACCCGAATTTTTTCTTCGATCCCTCTTTCCTCTTCATCGATTTCTCTGAGAATCGGGAAGATTATATATCTCGGATTCCTGGGTGACTTTCGGTCATGTTGAAGGTTTTCCCCTATTAGCAAAGTGCTAATAGTTTTGTCTAGTAAGGACGTTTTCCCCATTGTCAAGATACTAAACGTTTTGTCATTTAAGTGGGGGACCCCTCATAAATGGGGTAGTTCTCATTGACATAGATTTTAACGTTTTTATCGTTTAAGCGGATAAACTCATTAACAAATTTCGAAGAGCTCTCATTCATTTTCAGAGGCTCATCCGGGGAGTAAGAAAAAGACTTGTAGACTAGATCCAGGAAGTCTTATGTCCAATATCATAAGAACATTGAACGTCCTTTTCGATCCTCGGTTCTCTCTTGATGATCTCTATTCGAAATACTCCCTTTTCTTGGCAAAGAGTCAAGGAGTTCTTTTAAAAGTCTCATTCATTAGAACGTGGACAGTCGTTTTCCTTTCTTTCTCTCTTCCTCGTCGAGGAAAGATGTAGTAGAGAATTCGATGTTCAAATTACTACAATACTTACGTAGTTTTATCTTTGCGTCATTTTGCTAACGCATGGGTCAAGTCATATACGCATTTAGTATTTACCTCTGCGGATAGAAGCCGAAAGAACTGTTGTTCTAATGTATTTATTTGACACTCCCTTCAACCTTCCAAGAGTTTTCGGAGTAAGAATAACTATTCAGGTATTGTTACGACAACACCAACTCAGATTCTGTATTTAGCGAATTTTGTTTCGTTTAAATATGCCTGCTGGAGAGTTTCCTTTTGCTCGATAATTTCATAACCTATCCCTTCGTAAAAGGAGTAGCTGGCAACTCTGGCAGATAGTGCGAGACGATGAACAAGGCTGCTGTTACTGTGATGTTATCTACGCAGTACCGCTAGCTCGGTGTCATGCGCGTTTGGTTGCGTCTCTCTGCCCTACAATCATGGATTTTAGCCTCGGTTGAGGAAATTTCTAGTAATCATGAATGAACATGCCTTCCGTTTACTTAGAAAACAATTTCAACAAGATATCTCTTATACTTGTTCGGTGCGGGTTTACCGCACGGTAACAGAACTCTGTACGAATCTACCGCGGCATAGCACTATAATAATGCTCTCCTGCTTATGCAAAGTGCAGCCTTATTTAGGGAAGGAAGCAGGCTGAGTGAGGGAATGGATGAGTTGGCTGGGGACCAATTTCCTCGCTGGAGAAGCTTGTTTTCCCTGAATAAACAGCAATTCAGACCTCTACAATTTTTCCTCACGAAGAAATTGGAATAACATCAAAGATCTTGTAATAATTCTAATTTTCTCTCGACGGCTTGAGGATCACCTCGGTGATAGCGAGAGGGTGCCAGACATCCGAACAGAGGAACAGATGTTCTGGCACATTGTCTGAAAGAATTGGAAGCCAAATTGGTCGCTCTCCAGTTCCTCGAAGGTGAGTTTGGATCGAGTGGCCCAAATCATCTCGGATAATTTCTCAGCTCTTTCATAGCTCAAGAACAGAGAATTGGTTATGGGCTTAGGCACGGAACGTAACGGTCCTCAAGAGGTTTCGTTAAACTAGTACACGTCCGTGCGGGTCTTCTCGATCGAAGGCAACAACTACTGACGTCTGAGTAATCCTCACTTAGAAGTATTTCGAAAGTGAGGAGAGACTGAGGGCGTCCTTTCGTTAAGTTTTTCGTAATTTTGAAGACGAAGGAGCTTCCTCTTAAGTTGTTCCCTTATTCATGATCCTAGAGGATAAGCTTTAGTCGCCACATGTTGGCCTCTAAGAGGTTGGATTCACAGAGGTCAGGTAATTCAGAGAATTGTCCAAAGACCCTTCCCGAGAGAATCGGTGTAATCTAACTTCGTCACTTAGTGAAGTATCTAATATCTCTCCTCTCTGAGTCTGAAGGCGTTCAGACTATCGAGAAGCGATAAGATCTTCAAGATTAATGGCAGTCTCTTGGCCAAGGCAAAGCAGTGCTGCCTATTTTCAGTGTTCATCGGAGCGGGCCGTTTCTGGATAGTGAAGGGAAATGACTGTTCCTCCAACTCGACCTCTGTGAATTTCTTTATGGTTCTATCTTTCCGTATGAAGTACGAGATAGATAGAAGTCCTAACTATTGTAGAATATGCAAATAGGTTGTTGACGGCCTCTAGGCTCAGAGATTCGGTTCTGTCAAACAACAAAGCTTCACGATCTTTTGAGGTCTGGGAGATCTTGAAATTCTCTGGATCGCAGGTTCCGGCATGGAACTTAGACGTAGTCTGAGTTTCTGATGCCAAAAGCATTTCGAACCTATTCCTTTCTGCGAACTTAATACACGTGACAGAAAAGGCTAACATTCTAACCGCTCTAGCCACGGCAAAGAGGGTTAGTGAGCTTTTAGCTATCATCAGAGGTTTTAGCTTTAAAGGACATATGCGGTCTGTCCTCTAAGCCTTCCGTTCTTGATAAGAACGAAAACCTGTCTAACCCTTGACCCGAAGGTTTTGGAGACCAAGGGTATGGCACAAATTATTGGGCAAAGGCATTAGAGAGTCCTGTGCCCTGTCGGGTCTCTCAAGTTTTTATCTTAATAAAACTATAGTAAGTCGAGGTCAACGGACAATCTGCGGTGTTCCGTAAAAGACCAGACTGGTTCATGTCCAAGAACACCCTGGCATTATAGTCAAGAGTTCTTTTAAGAAGTCTCATTCATTATGTTTGCATAAAGATTTGAGATTTTTTTCTTAATATGAATGCTCAAGAGGTGAGGGCGCGGCCTCGGAAGCATTTCAACAGAGCATGACACTCAGTAACATCCTGAGTGCACGCTTTAGCGAAGCAACTCTGTGTTCGCTTCACACTCCCGACGGGATGTGAAGACGACATTTGAGATCTGTAAGTCGCTAGGACCATACATATCCGTAGATATATTATTGGGGGCAGCAAGCAACACGAATCCTATCCTATAGAAAAGGGATAGGTGTGGCTTTTAACTTTGAAGGGTTGGTCGCTTGATGGCGCGTTCCTTTTCTTTAGCCTAGAAGTTATGGAACTAACTTTAATAGGTTAGGTCAGTTGGTGGTTTTAGCTTCGTTGCCCTCAGAAGTATGGTCATATGGTCTAGTCACATTGTGGTCAC
>NC_087220.1:41475859-41561608 GCF_015104395.2 Macrobrachium nipponense | reverse complement strand
TAAGTAAAGTCGTTTGTCGGAGGGAGAGAGAGATCCTGACGTTGAGCAACCCTTCATAGAAGAACCGCCCTACAAGTAGTTTTGAGGAGTAACCCGCCCTTCGAGTTTCAAGACAAAGACATTTCTTCCTGTAGTACGAATTAATAAGCAGTCTGAAGTTTCTACTGTCCCCATGTGTTAAGTCCTCGCTTCGAGCATTGATTTCGACAGCTGCAAAACTTAGCAGTAAGTATTTCATTAGGGCACTGTTTCCCCATTTTACATATTGTCAGAGTTAATTTTGTTATGTAAATAGGAGAAACCTTTCTGCATTTATTTTTGTTAATAAGCTTGTAAATAAACTTCTGTTCTGTTTGAGTTTCTTTCGATGTTCGTATCACGAGTTTCAACTGTTGGTGTTGAATCCTTTTTGTTTATTATAATAAAGAACCTGAGCAGATCACTGTCCATAACAACCTCCTCCACATCGTATAAAGAAAGCAAAACAATGTCAGAAAAAAAATTCCGGTGTGTATATTTGCAAGTACTGTGCTGAAGGGAAGTCAGTACATAACTCTCCTGACATAATCAGTATTATTGTAAAAAAAGAAATAACAGAAATTAAAGAAAACTTTTATTATAATTATTTACACGTTTCTTACAGTAAACTTTCAAAGTTATTATACTGAGCTGCGAAAACAAAATACATTATTATCACATCAACAGCAAAGGTAGTTAATGAGATTGCCAAAACTGGTTTTCATCAAGTAGACATGAGCCGAGAAGCAATTTTTGCTAAAGCACCTTAGTTTTGATTTTGTGACAAGCACCCTCTTAATGAGAGAATGCCTTGATGAAGTCATTGGGCTTCAGCACGGCATATCATTCCCGTGCTGAAGCGTGGTGACGGGCAAGAGGGCTCTCGAACTGGGGAATTTTTTATTTTCCTCAGTTTGACTCTAAATTTCTCTCATCCTATTTCTATTACATATAATTGTTTCATTCTTCTTCATATTTATCAACTTTCTCCAACCTTGCTGTCAAAACTCTTACCCATTTCACTGTCCAGATGTTTTTTTTAGGGGACATCATATCCGGGATTGGAAATTTTTTCAAAATCAATTGTGGGAGCTGTGGTGGTCTTGCCAACTACCCGATAATGTTTGGACACCTTGGAATGTCAGTATTTCCATACTGGCATGCGGGACTATTCTCCAACCAAAACTTGGCCTTCGGATTCCAGGGGTTGGCCGGTTTCATAGAGATAGGACTCTCGGTATTCTGTCCGGTTTGCCTGCCACTATGATTAGAGTGGGGATGATTGTATTCCTGTAATGCTCTCAGTCCCCCCCCCCCCCCCCCATCAAGCATGGTTTGGCATACACTTGAGCCACTCTAATCATAGTGGTACCATCCCTTTGTGGTAGGGTAGGGAGTGGACATTTGGGAAGCAGCTCTCGCAGGTGTCATTGGTGGAGAAATTAATTTCATGAAAGGATAATGGGTTCTCTTTTGGGATGTCAGACAGTCTAATTTTTTTTTCTTTCCCCCAACTAATTTAATGACGGAAATTAATGTTTCTAATACCCCTGGATCGAATGGCGAACCTCAGACACTGTTGACGACCTCTGCTAATTTAATTAGGGATAACTCTGTTGATGACCTCGGAACTAGGAAGGACCATTCTATTGATATTCCAAAATTGAGTAATCTGGGTAACGCAAGGAAACTTCGAATCCTTCATGTTACCCAAATTCCAATAGAGACAAATTATGATAATATATATAAAGAATTTAAGTGTTCTGGATCTATAACAGAAATAAGAATGAAACTGGAAGATACAAAATGGGATTCATGGATATCTTACAATAGTCATGATGAAGCATTTAATGCAATATGTAATATTAATAATATCAAAATTAATAATTGAATATAATGGCTGCTCTTTGCGACAAGGTACCAAAGGATTTGGATGTTTATAGACCTGCGGACTGGTTTGAAAAAGATGCTGATTTAGTTATGCCTTCCCAGAGGAAGCCAAAACCACCGATGTGGCTTGTAGCTGAATCTCAGGGGGTTACAGGGAACTATTTCAAAATATGCAAATTAATTGAGAAAAAAGTAGGAACTATTGCACCAGGAGATATATCTCGTTTTGGAAAAAATAGTTACCTTATCCATGCCAAATCATGCACACAGTCTGTAATACTATCCAACCTTAAAACAAATGATGATGATATTAAGTTAGATGTCAAACCCCACCTAAATTTAGCTACGGAAGGGAGTAGTTTTTAACAAAGATCTGTATGAATTTACAGAGGAGGAGATACTGGCCATGTGTCCACTAAATGTATGGAAAGTACACAAAGTCCCAGGTACATCAATGATTATCCTTACTTTCCAGGATGCTGATGTACCTTCCCGTATTATTATTGAAAATGAAGTTATTAAAGTTCGACCATTCAAGCAGAAGCCACTGCAATGTTTTAATTGTTTTAAATTTGGACACCCATCAAAAGTTTGCAAAAACGAAAAAAAAATGTGTGGTATGCTCTAAATCTTACCATGGAGAATGTGCACTTGATGCCAGGTGTTTAAATTGCAGCTCAAATCATAAAATCCACTGACCGGAGCTGTGAGCTGTATAAGTCGGAAGAAGCTGCCCTTAACAAATCCAATTTAGAACATATAAGTGTGGGATATGCCAAAAGACTATTAGATAAATCAAGTAGTTATGCAAAGGCACTTAAATCAAACCCACCTAGCACTGCCAATAGTTCTATAAAAAGAAATATACCATCCAATGATAAAATGCTGCATGATGAGGTAAGCATATTGCCTTCTGAGGCTTTGCCACAATTTATTAACAGTGGGGCATTGCCCATCCCCGTACAACCTTCGTCCCCCATTACAAATTAGTGAAGTAAAAACCTCTCTCAGGCCATGTCCTTGCCTGATTTGATGGAGGTTCCACTTAAAACCAACTTGCCTGGTGCACCTGTTGTGGGGAAGGTGCAAAAACCTAGAAGCCCACCACCTATTAATCGAAAAAAAGAGAGAGACCTCCATCTCTCTCACCCCTTCCATCAGAAACATTAAAGCTATGACGTCAAATAAATTTGATGTTTTATCTGTTGATGTTTCTGATCAACTGGAAGATAACTTGAATAAATCAGAAATTCAAGTTGAGGTCCACCATCCGCCTCAACAAATAGATAAAAAGGACACAAGAAAAAGACAAACGTAAAACCCAATATATCAAGACCATTTCTAAAGAAACCTACAGGAAATAATGTTAGATTAAAAGTTGCCAGTGGGAAGACCTCATCCAAGATGTCTTCCAGAAGTGATCCATAGTTTTCTCCTCCATTTTTGCAGTGGAATTGTCAGGGTTTAAGGGCCAAATATGAAGAACTTAAGCTACTAATTCATGAGCATTCCCCATAATTGTATGTCTACAAGAGAGCAAGCTTGATGCTAATACTCCTTGTCCTCGAGAGTATATTAGCTATAGAACACCATATAATCAACAAGCAGGGAGCCATGGCGGAAGTCTCATTTACGTTCGTCGAGATGTTCCCCAAATATCTTTGTCTATTCGTACACCTCTGCAGGCAGTGGTTGTACAGATTGATATAGGAAGAAAATATACAATATGCTCTCTGTACCTACCTCCAAATGATAATATTTTGTATAATTTAGTAGAGGTGATTCAACAACTCCCCCAACCTTTTCTCTTATTGGGAGATTTGAATGGTAGACATCCTTTATGGGGCGATGTTTTAGCAAACACAAGGGGCAATATTATATCATCAATTGTGGAAAATGAGGATGTTGGACTCCTTAATACAGGAGAGCCCACACACTTTCATGTCCAGACAGGTACCTTGTCATGCATTGACCTATCAATCGCAAGCTCTAATTGCCTTCTCGATTTCGATTGGAGGACATTAGATGATTGGCATACTAGTGATCATGCACCAATCATTATAAGCACCAACAATGGTCCACCTTTACAGAGATCGCCATGATGGAATCTTGACAAGGCAGACTGGGGTAGATTTCGTGAGCTAAGCAAAATTGAAGGGAATGCAGAACAGTTTGAAAATATTGATGATGCCATAGACATGCTGAATGGAACCCTTCATACAGCAGGAGTCAATTCAATTCCCAAAACAACAGGGTTATTCAAACGACGACCAGTCCCCTGGTGGTCTTCAGAACTAACTGCCCTGCACAGAGCCACAAGAAGGTCTTTAACCCGATTGCGCAGACGCCGTACTGAGGAGAATTTAATTACATACAAGAAATGTAGAGCACAGTTCCGTCGTGCCATGAAAGAAGCTAGGCGCCAGTCTTGTGGGTGTCTTTTGTTTCCTCCATTAACAGTAGAACACCACCATCTTCTGTGTGGAGGAAAGTGAAAAAAGATAGCAGGCAAATTCACCCCAACCCACCACCAGTGTTGAAGGTGATGATCAGTATGTGACTGGAGCAACTGACGTTAGCAATGCCCTGGCGGATCATTTCTCAAATGTATCACGCAAGTGTGAAGCAGCTCCTGGTCACCAGTTTAGGAGCAATGAAGAAAAGAAAATTTTAAATTTTGCAACAGGAAGGGAAGAGTCATACAACTCTCCTTTTACTGAAAGAGAATTTGACTCCGCACTTGCTACGTGTAATGATACAGCCCCTGGACCCGATGGAATTCCATATGCAATGATTAAACATGTACCTGTTAATACCAAGTTGTTTATTTTAAGCATTATTAACAGAATATGGCATGATCATAGTTATCCAAGTGTTTGGGAACTAGCCATTATTTTAGCCTTTTTAAAACCTGGTAAGGATAAGTTTTTAGCTGCAAACTATCGACCAATTGCATTGACATCTTGTTTATGTAAGATCATGGAGAAGATGGTCAATGTAAGACTGGTATGGTACCTGGAAAAGAAGGGTATTTTATCACCTATCCAGTGTGGATTTAGAAAAATGCATTCAACGACTGATGTGTTGATGCGACTGGAATCCTCTATTTTTGAAGCCTTTGCTTCCAAACAGCACCATGTAACAGTCTTTTTTTGATCTTGAGAAGGCATATGATACTGCATGGAGATATGGCATACTTAAAACCATTCATGAATTGGGGTTACGAGGAGAGTTACCATTGTTCGTTCAATCATTTGTTTCACATGGATTTTTTCAAGTGAGAGTAGGGGAAACTCTATCAGAGAGGAGATGTCAGGAAGAAGGAGTTCCCCAGGGTAGTGTGCTAATGGTAACACTATTTGCACTAGCCATTAATGGGATATCCTCTGTCATTCCCCAAGATATTCTCTCAACATTATTTGTAGATGATCTCTCCATATCATTTACTGGATCTAGAATGTCGATGGTTGAGAGAAAACTACAACTCTCAATTGACAAAATTATTCAGTGGGCTGATATGAATGGATTTAAGTTTTCAACAAGCAAAACTACTGTTGTCCATTTCTGTCGTATTCGGGGAGTACATCCTGACCCGGATATATACATCAAAGGCCAACGGATCCCATGTGTAAATGAAGCTAGATTTTTAGGTTTGATATTTGATTGCAGGTTGACATGGGTTCCTCACTTAAAGGCGTTAAAAGTTAAGTGTCTTGAGGCTCTGAATCTTTTAAAAGTATTATCACATACATCATGGGGGGCAGACCGCAAAACTATTTTAAAATTATATAAGGCCTTAATTTTTTCAAAAATTAGTTATGGGTGTGAAATATACTCCTCAGCCACCCCAAGCCGATTAAAGGTATTAGATTCTATACACCATGCTGGTATTAGATTGTCTACAGGAGCGTTTAGAACTTCGCCTATTCCAAGTCTCCTTGTTGACGCTGGAGAATTAACTTTAGACCTTTACCGAAAGTCTTCTATTATTCGTTATTGGTTTAGGTTGCAAAGACTTCCCAATTCTTTAGCTTGTCAGACTGCAAACTTTGTAAGGCATTGTAGATATTTTGAGTTACACCCAAAATCTCCTCAACCTTATGGTTTTCGGGTAAAACAATTAATAAACGGTCTTGATATAGCCAGAAATAGAGTTCTTCCATTTAGGATATCACCAACCCTCCCTGGAAATTACCAGATATATCTTTTTGTAAATATTTTATTGGTATAAAAAAGAACATGACTGAATTAGAAGCCAGGTCTCTCTTTCATGAACATGTCGAAGAACATAGGGAATCTACTTTTATATATACAGATGGCTCCAAATCTGATGCTGGCGTTGGATTTGGAGTATATAGTGGTTCTTTTAATTGTAGAGGTGCACTTCCTCTAGTATCTTCCATATTCACTGCAGAACTATATGGCATATTAACCGCTATTGAGAAAATAGCATTAAAAGATGAGGGCAATTTTACCATTTTTAGTGATGCAAGAAGTGTCCTTCAAGCTTTAGAAGTTTTTAATTCTAGTAACCCTTTGGTTTTAAAGATTTTAGAGTGGCTTTTTATTATTGGTCTGAAAGGCATAACAGTTAGATTTTGTTGGGTTCCGGCACATGTAGGCGTGTGTGGAAATGAGGAGGCAGATTCACTGGCAAAGAATGCTGCAGCTGAGTTGCTACCAAGAAGGTATCCCATTCCATGTAATGATTTTTTACCTACAATTAAGAATTGGGAAAGCTTAGCTGATAATAAGATGAGAGAAATAACAAATGTTATATCCCCTTGGAAATATAACGTGATGCCCCGAAAGTGGGAGACTACTCTTTGTCGTCTCCGAATTGGTCACACTCGGATGACACATGAGTTTTTGCTAGCTGGCCAACACCAACCATATTGTGACGACTGTTTGATACCCTTGACCGTGAAGCATTTGTTGACTGAATGCCCCACTTATAGCACGGAAAGAAATAGATATCTGTTTGAGGCTCGAGGTGAGGATGGCAGGTTCATCCTTGCCAAGATTCTTGGACATGATGTGTCATACAATGCAAGTGCCATTTTTAGATTTATTTCAGAAGCAGGTCTTCTGAAAGCTATTTAACTTTTACAATGATATTTGCTTTTATGGTTTTAATTGCATATAATTTTATTCTTTATTTATAATAAACGATATCGGCGTCAATGACCTTCGATGTCAGGATGCCAGAGAACTTCCAATCGTTCATTCATTCATTGTGACAAGCAAGCTGGAAAATCCAGTTTCACATATGATTTGTATATTTTATACCAGAACCTGACCAAGGCTTTTTCTCAAATAGATTACAAGCACTGGAGCCATTCATAAGTTCAATAAACTCTTCCCTAATAGCATCATTAAAAAAAGCAACATCTTCATGGAAAGGGTCTCTTATAAGCTTACCATCTTATAAGTTTACCTTCTGAACTACAGTAGAGGTGTCCAGCCTGTCAGCAAGTGGGTGGCCAGGCCCCTAACCTAAACAACCTGTGGCGAGCGCGCACCCCCGACAGACCCTTGGCGTACCACCTAGGGTATGCATACCCGAGGTTGAAAACTCCTGGTTTAACGGATGTCCTGCCGGACTAAAAGATTTGGAAGATGACGGGCATCCCTCCTCCACCTGCAAGACCTCGAGAGTGATAACCATCGCCGCACAGGAGACCTCCAATCAACCCCAGATTGAACCCAAGAACGAATCTGCCTCCTGCACCACAAACTACTCAACCCTCCATTTCCCGACCTCCTCAACCCACCACTATATTCCCAACCACACTTCTTACCACCTCATTCCCGCCCACCAACCACTGAGATTATTTCCCCAACCCATACACCGCCAGTTGTTCCTGTTTTGTGAGTCGAAGCAGGAACCCAAACAACCACCGCCAGCCCATAGAGAAGAAACTCAAGACAGGGAAATTGTCTGCAGTTTTTTTGAATAGATTAACTCAGAACAAACTAGAAGTCACTGATAAATATCTCTCTCAAAGCTCCTTCTCACCGCCGAGGAGCTTAACTCTCTCCTCAACATGACAATTACAGAAGCTAGAAAAAGTTTTTCTTAAACACTGGCAGAACTCATCACTGACGTCATGAACTACGAGATCGATCACCTCGTCGGAAGAGTAACGTTTTCCCCTGACGAAGTATAGTTGTTAACTAATTCGTTAACAATTATCTCCTTTTTCTACGCAAAACAACCTTTCTTTCTCCTCCGTTTTTCAGCCCTTCACGTCTAACGACCGAAAATTTTCAACTATTACTAAGTACTACCGCTTAAGCTGTTACTTCTGCTTTGCTGTTTCTAAAACTTGAAATTATTTTTTCCTTCATCGTTCTCTACCACTAATGATTGGTGTTTTTTTTTCCGTTTTTCTCCGACAATAATTATTTCAAATTTCCTTGCTGGCTATCTCTGACTCCCCAGTACTCGCTGCTATCTAGCTTTTTCTCCTATTGATGGATGCCTTAGGGCTCAAAGGGGTTTATAACCTTGTAAGGTTTAGAGAGAGAGAGACAGGTAGTTAGGTACTGATAATTTATTTTCTTGTTTGAGATTAAGCTGGCCTTATGCCAGCACGGGCTCTTGCTCTTAGAGCAGCCCGTAGATAGAACATTTTGTTGTTTTTGATTAAGCTGACCTTGTGTCAGCACGGGCTCTTGCTCACAGAGCAGCCCATAATAAAGAACATTTTTGTTGTTTAAGATTAAGCTGGCTTTATGCCAGCACGGGCTTTTGCTCAAGAACAGCCCGTAGGGACCATTTTTAGGTGAGCTTAGGATATAAACAGGTGTGCGGACGGATCTGTAGTACGCCACCGACACTGACACAAAAATGACACGATCCGACCCAGATTTGTGTTTCTTGGCATGCTAATTTATATTAATTATATTTGCTATACTGAGTTAACATATATGAATGATGTCGGCAGCAAGGCCGCGAAATGCTTATTATAATGATATGAGGTACAACGCGGACAAGAAAACTACATCTGTACATTTAAGCAAAAAGCGTTGTCCTTACAACGTCACTGTTAACCTTTCGTTTTACCTTCATCACAAATACAATTTTCACTGGCATATTCATATGATCATATGAAGGCTCACCTCATAGCCTAAAAATCTCACTTTTCCACATGAAAAAAATATTCAAAATGTCCTATGGGCTGCTCTGTGAGCAAGACCCCGTGCTGGCATAAGGCTAGCTTAATCTTCAACAACGACATACTACTACTAGTTGGAGAGCCAGGTGGATTTTATTCACACTATTGAATACAAAAGGTTTGCGTGTGTAATTCTATTGTAAATCACCTGACAATGAAAGAAAGGGGCGTCTTAAGTTGCACAATCCTGGGCTTTGGTCCCTGAGGGTCTCAAAAGGGAAGCCAAAAATCCAGTTAAACAAACTTTCGAGTACAACAACCGTTTCAAGCCTGTTTCATTTAGATCACCCCTCAAATTAAACTAATGCAACTTAAGACATGAAAATACCTGGGGTTACTAATTAAGACACCTACTAATTAACGACCAATTAACGATTTATTTAAACTTTCAAGTACAACAGAAATTCTTCTTGCAAATGATAATTTAGTAATCCTAGGCACCATATCCACAACTTAAGACGCATTTTTTCCTGGGGTTTGTAGATAAGATGGGGGTCTTTGGACCCTGAGGGATATGAAAAGACTTATACAAAAGAGGGAGTACAACAGTTTTGATTGATGCTTTGGACGAAACATTATTTCAAATGAACAAAAATGCAATTTAAGACACCAAAATATCTGGGGTTATTAATGAAGACAACTACTGATTAACAGCTAATTAACATTTAATTACAATTTCAAGTACAACAAAAATTCTTTTTGTAAAAGATAATTTATCGACTCTAGACACAATATCCACAACTTAAGACATGATTTCTCCTGGGGTTTGTGGATAAGACGCCTACTAATTAACATGCAATTACTAATTTGTTCACAATTTTAAGTACATGTAGTTTAGAATTCGTACAGCTTTTAATAACTGAGGGACTCCTGACATGAAATGAACCACTTGTAGCAGTAATCCCTGAGGTCTGCTGGTAAGACACGTGTTTTTCGCAATCAGTAACTGTTGGATGCTGGATAAGCTCATGACAGTTTCTGGGAATTCCCAGTTGTTGGTTTATAATAATGTGTATCATTCAAACAGAGATCAGTGTATGTCAATGCATACACAAGAATGCCAAAAATACGGCGTTCCTCTCACTCAGTCCGTGAATTGTAGGCCTACCATACACAAAGGTACTGGTTCAGTTTGATACAGGTAGAAAACGCAGGGAAAAATAAATTTTATATATAAAAAAATGATATACTTATTTTGCCTGCTTGAATTGAACATGTTGAAGTTCGATGTGAACCAATAGACTCATTTTCCTTTCAGATAGCATTTGTGAAATAGGTTTCCGTTAGTGCACAGAGTGCTGTGGTACACAGAGCATCTTCAAGATGGATACAGATGCTGTGGACAAAATATCTGAGCCGGTGCCGGAAAAATGGACTTGATAATCCTGTTCATGAAGAAAGTTTGTCAAGTGCGCCCTCAGCTAATGTCGGAGGCATCAGGCGAAAAAGTTAGGCTAAAAATCATAATGTTTGAAATTTTCTGAGCCTCAATAAGGTCATTGGTTATGCAAACTTAGATCAGTTATGTGTCATGCTCTTTAGGAAGTGTTCCATTTTTATTTTCAGAGTCTGGCAAGGACCCAAAGCCATCTCGATGTATCATCCATGTCATGGAGAAGGAAAGGGGCTACTTACTGCCTGTGACTCGAAAACAAACTGCAAGATATGAAAAGTCAAAATACCGAGCTGTGGTCGAACGTCTCCCTTCAGCAACCACTGGAGTGGATGGGTAAATAAATCGTTAATTGGTCGTTATTAGTAGGTGTTAATTAGTAACCCCAGGTATTTTCATGTCTTAAGTTGCATTAGTTTAATTTGAAATAATGTTTCATCCAAAGCATTAATCAAAACTGTTGTACTCCCTCTTTTGAATAAATTCAGTTTTGAGGGTCTTCGTATCCCTCAGGGTCCAAAGACCCCCTTCTTATCTACAAACCCCAGGAAAAAATGCGTCTTAAGTTGTGGATATGGTGTCTACTATCAGATTCAGGGTCTCTGTAACACGGTTTTTTGGACTTTGCTCCTTGTCAAAGCATCGGATGTAGCTGAAAGTTGACATATGTATATTTTACAACCACACACTAATTTTGTCAGCATTATCAATAACCTAAACCCGATAGGTTTAATTTTCATAGAGTAAAAATGATCTAGCCGACGCCATGGCCAATGATTCCCCCTGATCCCAACTCCTTGACGAGGTGGGGGGCTTAGGGATCCACTGCAGAGAGAGTATGCCCCTTTATGCCTACTCTTTCTGCTGTGGATCCAACTGAACATTGGGACCTTTCGCTCCTTTACTCCTCCTCCTCTAAATTTTCCCTCTTCCCTCCTTCTTCTTTCGTTGACGACCTTGGCGTGGTTTTGGAATATTGAATTGACCGCTCTTTTAATTCGATGGAGGGTGGAGTTGAACGGCATGCCACTCCACCCGTAAAACTAGAGTACCTGACGTGGTCGAGCGAGGGGAAATTTTTATGTCAAGCCATGCCCACAGTGCTGGGTCCGATCTCATGGGACTGACGACCCTTAAGGCACTGTGGGTATGGCGTATATCCAGGTGAGTGTCCCAGGGTAGTTACCACTATGTAACAATATTGCTCCTCCCCCAGTTGGGCCTCCCTGGTGAGAGGGACCTCATCCTGGATGAAAATATATATTATTACTCTATGGAAAATACAACAAACCCCACTATGACTTCTGGCATGACAACGGATTATCCCCAAGACACCCCAGTTAGAGAAGAGCTGGATGGTATCAAAACTTGGATACCATATAGACCATCAAGAAAAAACAAATATCGTGCTGACCCAACCTTGACCCATTTCGACTCCCTCTTTGGTAGTGGAAGTTGGTCAAGATTCCTTACTATGGAAACTGAAAATAGAATATCGGCATTGAAATTGGAAAACTTTTTGTTGAATCGACATTCAACTGCAGAAATGTCATTCCGACTAATAAAAGACCAAACGTGGTTAATTGAAACCACAACTAGAAGCCAATCAGAAAATTACTTAACAATAAAAAATATTGATAATATAAATGTACATATAAAAAAACATGACAACATGAACAGTGTACCATTGTACTCCCTGATGATGAAGAACCTTTAGAAAAAAATATATTGCTAGATTCCCTTAAAAAGAGATATAATAAATGTCCAAGATTGCGAAATTTACAACATAAACAGTAGAAGAAGTAACGGAAAAACTCTCAGAATAACAAAAATAAAATTTGACGGCCAAGAATTACCTTTAAAAATTAAGATTATGGGCCAAAGCAGAGAACTTAGACCGTACGTTCCAAAACCACTACAGTGCCAAAACTGTAGCAAATATGGACATACAAAGAAAAACTGCCGTAATAGAGCGGTATTTGCATATTGTGGATCTAACGAACATTCCACACAGTGGAAGTGCGGTGAGCCAAAGTGTGTTAACTGCGGGCAAAATCACCATGCAAGATCTAAAGAGTGTATGTATTATATATACAACACAGAATTAAAATTACTTCAAGAAAGAACAGGAATGTCCATAAAGGAAGCCAAGTTAGAATTAAAAGTCAGAGGAAATGTATATCCTGCTTGGAAACAAACGTTTTCTCCTACTAAAATTTCAAACAATGAGACAAAAATGGAAAAAGATAAGAATATTAAAACCCTAACAGAAAAAATGGAAGGAAAAATAATCACTTTGCATAAAGAGAACAGTATAGCAAAAAACCAAGAAACATGCACAAATATTTGTTCAAATTCTTTTGAAATATTAAAAGAAATAGAATCTCAAGATGATACATGTATCACTGAAATGTTAGAAGAAAGTTATAATGAACTAGAAGCTAAAGATAAAAAGAGGCCCCTGGAGAGGACTCCGCCCAAAACCAAAAACCAACAAAAATCATTAGAGAATTGTCTGTCAAAGCAAAGACGAACTACCCAACGAAAGAACACAAACCAAGAAATAAGAATATCCCATTGTCTCCTAAAATAGTAATAAAACCAATGGAAGCAACAACCCAGAACATCAAAGAAACAGCTCAGGAACAAACCATAGACAAAAATAATTACGTGATGGGAGAAGAGATTACTCCATCACCAATAATAGGAGCAGCAAAAGCAAATGAAAAAACGAACACCACACAAAAACACATATTGGATGTAATAAATGTTTTCATAGAATTATGCAACAAAAACAGAAATATAACAAAAGACAGTTTAACGAACACAATAAGAAATTTTATAAAATGTAGAAGTAGAGAGACTACTAGTTTGGACACTCACGGAGAAGGCTGTCTGTGCATTGGACATCTAATATCTTATAAAGAAAAACAAATAAATGTCGTAAATAAAATTTTAGAAAAAATGCAAATTGATGATCCACAAAAAGAAAATAGCACACTAACATAATATTTTCAACAATTACATTATACAATGGAACGTAAATGGCCTCCAGACCAGATTACATTTGGGAGAATTGCAACGATTACTTAAGGAATATGAACCTATGGTATTATGTTTGCAACATGTCAGTAAAACAATACCAACTATAGGTAAATATACCTTAGTATCTGCATCTAGAGAGGAAGAAGGAAATCTAGGTACTGCTATATATGTGCATAACAAAGTGTGTTATGACAAAGTACTTATAAACTTTACTAACTTGCAAATATCAAGTATTAAAATACAAATAAAAAATGATAATTATGTGATTTATAATTTATACAACCAACCAAATAAAAACTATGACATTGATAAACTTAAAGATTTATTAAACAATACAAAGGAACCTACATTAATAGTAGGTGATTTTAATGCTCATAGCCCAATATGGGACTGTAATTGCACAAACTCAAATAAAGCAGGGAGTAAAATAGAAGATTTAATTGATTCAAACGACATTTGCTGTATAATGATGATGAAATATCCACATATTTTTCAAGAACACATGGGACTTTATCCTCGGTGGACTTAACTCTATGTTCAACAAGCATAGTTGACAGATTGGATTGGAATACAGTTGATGACTTGCACACCAGTGATCATTTTCCAATATTAATTTCCTTATTGCATAATAGTCCTGTAAAACATGTTCCTCATTATAACATTTTTAAAGCAGATTGGGAACAATATAAAAAGCATACTAAAAATATCCCACCATTTGAATATTTCAAAGACCACAATGAAACTAATAAATTTGTAGTTGGTTTCATAAAAAATGCTGCAGATAAATCAATACCAAAGACCAAACCCCATCCAACAAAACACAAAGTTCCATGGTGGTCTGATAGACTCACAGAATTGATAAATACAAAACACTCAATAGGGAGACGATTAGATAATTTGAATAAAAAATTCACTAAAATAAATACAAAATTTCCAATATTAGAAGGAACTTTGCAAAAAATGACTATATTATTGCTAGAAATTGATACTTTAAAACCTGTATATAACAAAATATCTGCAAAATTTAAAAAGGAAGTAATTCAAGGAAGAATAATTTCTTGGAGGAAATACGTATCAGATCTATCAAATAATACTCCCATACAAAAAATATGGGAAAAATTCAGAAAAATAAATGGTACCCATGTTAAACCACCTAGACATGCGATATTAAAAGATGGGAAGAGAATACTTAATCCAAAAGAAATAAGCAATATAATAGGAGAATACTTAGCAAATGTAAGTAGTGATAAGAATTTGGATGAACACTTTCACACAAAGAAAAATAGTATAGAATTAATAACAATAAATTTTGAAACAAAGGAAGATATATATTATAATAGAAAATTTAATATGGAAGAATTGGAATATGCTCTCTCGAACAGCAATAAATCTGTCCTGGAGGTGATAATATTTGTTTTGAGATGATATGCCACTTAGCACCTTTGGCAAAGTCATACTTATTACAATTTTATAATCATTTATGGCTTCGGAACTTATTTCCTGATGAATGGCGTGAAGCTATAATAATTCCTATCCCCAAACCTGGAAAGTATCCAAGCAATGTTAACAATTACAGACTAATATCTCTAAAAAGTTGATTATGTAAATTACTTGAAAAGGTGGTGAATGCTCGACTAACATGGCACATTCGAGAAAATAACATTTTGACTCCTACTCAATTCGGGTCGCAACGTAACAGGTGTACATTAGATTCTCTCTCTTTTTTAGAAGACCATATACGCAGAGGATTTGAACGAAAACAGGTAACTGTAGCTGTCTTTTTTGACATTGAAAAGGCTTATGATACTACATGGAGGTACCCTATATTAAAAACTTTACAAAACAACAACATCCGTGGACATTTACCCAAGTTCATCCAAAACTTTCTGACAAAGCGCAGTTTTCAAGTGAGAATTGATGATACATTGTCCAGAACATTTCCACTTGAAAACGGTGTTCCACAAGGAAGTGTCCTTAGTGGCACACTATTTACACTAGCAATTAATGATATTAGTAAAACTTTACCTACTGGAATTAAAAGCAACCTTTATATGGATGATTTTGCCATCTATTATTCAGCATCTCGCATTAAACATGCAGAACGCATTATTAACAAAACTATAATAAAAATAGATGAATGGACATCATCTGTAGGATTTAAATTAGCCATACATAAGACACAAGCAATCGCTTTTTACAAAGATAAAAGGTGGATGAAAAATGAAGAAATAGATTTGAAAATCAGAAGTCATAATATACCAATTGGCCAAACTGCAAAATTCTTAGGATTAGTACTTGCTACTCATTTAAACTGGAAAGCCCACATAGCATATGTGAAATCAAAATGCAAGAAAGCTTTAAATCTAATTAGAAAATTATCAAGTACTACATGGGGAGCAGATAGACAAACCCTTACATTGCTATATAAAGCAACAGTACTATCTATCATTGATTATGGCAGTGAAATATACGGCTCGGCTTCAGACACAACCCTGAAATTATTAGACTCGGTTCACAATGAAGGCCTTAGAATATGCTCAGGAGCCTTTAGATCATCACCAACCTCTTCTTTACAGGTTGAATGTGGTGAACTACCTCTCTCTCTCCATAGTGTGTTAGTGACAATGAAGAGTGCCCTAAAGATTCAGTGTAGTGATTCCCCAACAAAAAAAACTATTTGAATTGCGTGATACATTTATTAACAATCATATACCACCTTTCCCAATAAGAGCTAGAAGACTGTTTGAGTCACTTAATATGAATTCACAACTACCTTCAATAGTAAAATTACCGCCTCCATGGAATATGAATAAGATAAAAATTTGTACTAACTTAAAATATTTATCAAAAAATTACTCGTATACTCCAGAACACCATAGGAAACATACAATAGAGCACATAAGCCGAAAAGGTCGCCATTACGCAGTACTATATACGGATGGATCCAAATCAGAATACGGAGTGGGATATGCTGCAGTGTCCCAGGACAAAACATACCAGTTCTCTCTTCCCAATGATGCTTCTGTATTTACAGCAGAGTTATGTGCAATAACATCGGCCATAGAAATAATCAAAGAACACCCCTTTAATAATTTTGTGATTTATAGCGACTCTAGAAGCGCTATAGAAGCCATTAAATGTTACAATCCCAGAAATAATATTGTGCAACAAATTAAGTTTTTACTCCATAAATTATATAATAAAGGAAAAAATATTGAAATATGTTGGATCCCTGCCCATGTCGGAATAAAAGGAAACGAAGAAGCTGATAAAGCAGCCAAGGAAGCAGTCCACATGATGAGAACAAGTATAAACATCCCTATTAGTGACTATATAGCTCATTTAAAAACAATCATTGTAAATAAATGGCAAAATATATGGAGCGAAGAATCTGAAAGTAATAAACTAAAACAAATAAAACCTGATGTTAAGAAATGGAGCTCCATATATCAGAGAGAGAGACACGCACAAGTAATCCTAACACGTCTACGTATAGGCCACACTCGTTTGACACATGGGCACTTGATGAGCAGCCCACATGACCCTGCTCCAGAGTGCCCAGAGTGCAAGGTGTTGATAACTGTCGGACACGTGTTGTGTGAATGCCCAAGGTATGACCAACAGAGGCTGTCAACCTTTGGAAATAAAAGAATAAGAGAAATTCTGTCAGAATCTTTCACATTTTCAGTGGTTCCGGTTTTAACGTTTCTAAAGAACTCTGATTTAATTAATAAAATATAATAACGATACAAAAACCTTAGAGCAATTAATGAATTTTAGATAAAATTTTTAAGATTTTATTGAGATGTTATTAATTTTAATACACCTTTTTAATAATAAATGATTATGGAAACTGAGTAAATGTATTTATTGCGTGTTTGAGTTCCAGTATGAAAGTCTGTACCCTTGTGCAGTTTTATAATTTATTTTTTTATACTTCATGACCTATTTGGTACCAGTTCCTGGCCTTTGGCCTACACCTGGCATTTTATCTAATCCTTCGGGCCAGCCCTATGAGAGCTGAAAGTCAGCTCAGTGGTCTGGTTAAACTATTTTTATAATAATAATAATAGCCAATGATTATGAGCCAAGAGTCGAAAAACATTCATTATGTAAGCAAGGTAAACAAACACCTTTTGACAAAATGTTGCCCCGCCCATCCACCAGTAGAAACTCCATCGGCTCAAACCCAAAGACTTTATGAATGGCGGAACGATACATAGATGTGGGTGGGGTATCAGTGCTAGCATAGAATACTACTGTAGCAGTAGTGCTGCAACAGTATAGCAGTAATATACATGAATTAAACGTTTAGGCCAACTGCTGGGTTCCTTGAGGATCATTTAGCACTTCTTACAATTACTCGAGAAATTAGTTTTTATAGTCTGAAGTTAAATTTTCTAATCCAACAATGTCCATGGTAGCCTTCAGTGTTATCCTGAATTATAACGAGGCGAAAGTGGGTGGAGCCTTGTGAAGTCATCATTCTGACGATAATTATTGGTGAAGGTTTAAAGCCAAAATACGGTACCGGCTATTTTTTTTTTTTTTTCAGTAAATGGGTAGATTGCCAATAAATAAAAATTGCTTGACATTGGATATAGCAGTTATCAAATCAAGCTTCTCTACTATGTTTTTGATAATTACCAACTATTCCCTACATCTTGTCAATCTGATTGTGACCTATAAATTAGACTGTAATTTCTTAGGAAACTTATTTTGGGAGTTAGACTAATAATCGAAGTGTTTTTGTATTTATTAACATATTTTGTTGGTTTGTTTATTATGACAATTATCAGTGGAGAGGTTCCAGAGTTCATACAGGTGTACTACTTTGCTTGTATTTAAATTTGTATGTCATTGTTGCCAGAGGTTTAGCCTTCGTTACGTATAGCCAGTCACACATCGAGAAAGAGGGAAGAAATGCTGTCATAAGTTACGTAACGAGTGCGTTCGAAACCTTTTCTCAGAGTAAGTTGGCCCGTCTTCAAAAAAAGTCACTTTTACATTATAAGTACCAAATTTATTCAACCTACGTAATGCAGAATACAGTCAAAAATTATGTGTAGATATAATATGTATTCTGAATAAGCGTTATATTTATGAAATGCATAGATAAAAAGTTATTGCGAAAAAACCGTGTTACAGAGGCCCTGAATCTCATAGTAGGATTACTAAACAATAATTTGCAAGAAGAATTTCTGTGGTACTTGAAAGTTTAAATAAATCGTTAATTGGTCGTTAATTAGTAGGTGTCTTAATTAGTAACCCCAGGTATTTTCATGTCTTAAGTTGCATTAGTTTAATTTGAGGGGTGATCTAAATGAAACAGACTTGAAACGGTTGTTGTACTCGAAAGTTTAATTTGATTATTTTTGGCTCCCCTTTTGAGACCCTCAGGGACCAAAGCCCAGGATTGTGCAAGTTAAGACGCCCCTTTCTTTCATTGTTAGGCGATTTACAATAGAATTACACACGCAAACCTTTTGTACTCAAAAGTGTGAATAAAATCCACCTGGCTCTTCAATTATACTATGCCGTAGTGTGTATAGAAATGAGTCCTAGAAAACGACCACCTATAATAGAAAACGATGAACAAATGTGAAATTTTTAGGTATAACTTCAAAGGTGACGTAATCTACAAGGGACTCTTAAAAGTCTATTAGGATACCGTTAATTATATATGATAACCACGAAAATATATAAAAAAAAGTTTATATAACTACCATTACACGTTCGCGTTTTTACTTATACTAGGGCAAAGTTAAGTATATCTTAATTTGATCAGACCACTGAGCTGGTCAACAGCTCTTCTAGTCAGCGCTGGCCCGAGCTATTTGATTTTACGTGGCTAGGAACCAATTGGTTACCTCGTCTGGCAAAGGGACCTACAGCTTATAGTGGGATCCAAACCACTTTATACAGATAAATTAATTTCTAATCACCAGAAGTAAATTCATCGGACTCCACGTTGGCAAAGCAGAGAATCAAACTAGTGATACCGAATCGGTAGGCGAGCACGTAACCCACTCGTCCAACGAACAACTGGCAGTATGGTAATACTCAATTTCATTCTGAAAGGCATCATAACATTGAAACATGCATTAGTACTACTCGAAGTTTTCAGAATATTTCCTTCCTTAAACAATTACGAGAATATACACAAAGGTAAAACGTACCTATACCAACTTAGCGATCATCAAAATATCTCAAATTAAAAATGTGCCTACAGAAAAAAACTGATCGTATCAGGCAATTAAAAGAATTCAGAGTTTGTATTTAAACTAGATGAACCAACGACCTTATTTTCAGTGGCATGACGATTATGACCAGTGACCAGATCCTAATAGAAACTTAACACGAAGGGGTATCTATGCTAGTTACCAGTTGGCTGCTAACACGTCACCCGTCAAATAGAATATAATGTTTATAGTTTACTTGCAAAGGATATTGGGTGTCTTTTGTGAACGGCAACGCATCCCAACGAGGCCTGCATTTGATACTAAGAAAGACGACGCATTTTAATGTTATATTGAAAACAAGACGGATAATTATGATGGAGGACAAAACAGCAAAGCGATAAAACACGTTAACGTCTACTTGGATCATCCACTTTCTATATTTTACTGGGTGAATTTACGACCAATAATGGGTACTTACATTACATTATTAATAAAGTTAAAGGAGTGCACGACTTCGTTGGGACTCCCGAACAATTAATTACTAGAGCCTGCGCAGTCTAATCCTAGGGAGTCAGATGGGACCAGCAGAGGGTCACACCAGCCATTCAAGGCTACAGCCAACTGACAACAGCGCAATTATTAGTCGGTTGAAATCAAACTGTCCACAAACTATAGGCAGTGAACAACTCAAATTATCGCGAAATGCATAACTTGTGCTATTGGGTAGTAACTTTTACAAATACTTTGGCTACGCAAGTACGAAATCATCTTTCAAGAGAAAACTGGACACACCATTACCCACACTAATATCCTCATTGGCTGTCATGTAAAACCGTCTGTAGCCCGACTGCATAGTTATTATAAGGACTTTTCACTGGTTACCTTAAAGAAAAATTCTGTCACGGAGGTATGGTCTTTAATATATAATTAAGAGTACTTTATGATTAACAGGACTTGCGGAGTCATTCTCGGACCAAATTAGCAACTAATCTCTCCCTCTCTGCGAGGAAGCTTGCAGATTATTAAATGGTGTAGACTACCATCGCAATCTGTTCATGAACATGGGCTTGTTAAATAACACGTATGAAGTACATTGTTCGTTAATAAAATGTACACGAAAAAGTGACCATCATTTAGTGTTAGCAAGAATTACAGCGTTATTGAAGCTAAAGACAATTGGGACTTGTAACGTCAATAAATGCGATTAATCAGTTTGATGAACTAAATGAATTCAAAACCTCAGCAATCGGACAAACTAGTGATGATTTAATATTCGGTATATGCCTTCATATCTTCGCTATTTGAAATGTTAAAATACATATTTTACGGAATTTAAATCTTTATTAAACTGCAAGGGAGCTTTTCTCAGTTATCTTCCTCCTATTACTGTGGTCAAATAATTCCAACATTAACCTTTTATAATTTAGACTACTAGAACTTTGGCATTATCATCACTATAGCTGAAGAAAAATTGTTCATATGGGAGTCTCCGTCATATTGGCAACTGAGCATTAAGACCCAACAACCCTATCTAAAGATACTGTCGGCAATTTAACTTGAAAAGTGTTACCACGGCCAAACTAAAACTGGCCAAGGTGTCATTAAAAGCAGGATGGAGGACTCAGCCTATTTTTCTTAGCTTTGATCAAAATTACTCTGAAAAACCAGAGTGGCTTCGGATAATCCTCAACATATCCAATTCACATTTTGGTTTGCATTTTCAAACGTTCGTTCGCCAATACCTGTTAAAAAGGAAGACCTCGTACCAGCAGATAAATGACCTAACAAAAAGTTCTGTCCTTATCATCATTAGTTGCTAAATAAAGGCAGCAGGCCTTGAAACCTTGATACCCACATGCCCCACAGCCTGGTATCTCAAAATGTTTCGGTCGTAGCCTACCACCATTATGTCTTCAAATACAAGAAACGCCTATACGTTAGGAGTCCCTTTGCACTGACAACTATCTATTCCCAATCTCACAGTTATCTATAATATAAATGAAATGAACTATTCATAAATTTTGAACAAAATCCGCCACATTTCGGGTGATGGACCTCATATGAAGCCATCAGACGCCATGGGGTTACGCGCTGACATGAAACTAAATACCGATATCATCACATTAAGCTACAAATGTTCTTTAATATCAAATTCGCTCTACCTCAGAATTAATATATTTTCATACATGTTATCTGAAAGGGAATATTTAGCTGATGATAATTTCGTCGGCTCCCGGGCGCGAACCTAGGAACCTAAAAACTTCTCTTCAGTTATATGAAAGTATATTAATTCTGAGGAAGAGCGAATTAGATATTAAAGGGCATTTGTAATAATAATGCTATAAGCAAAGTATTAAATACATCATTCATTAAAAATAAGGTACAGAAAAACTAAAACTATGCACAAAATCGAAAGTAAAAAGGGGAAAGAAAAAAAATCAAAACCACCTATTTGAGAGCAGCGAAAAGGAGGAATGACAGCGAAACTGCCATACACACCCCAAAGAAACTCAGGACAGAGAGAGAGAGAGAGAGAGGCATTTGCATTCAAAGTGGGAGAGATGTACTTTATATATAACGACACAGTAGTTGAGTACGTAGTTTGGCTAGTAGTGCCAGTAATGGGATTTTGACGATTGTATTCCCATATTAGAAAATTGAGGGTTCAAAATCCTAGATCCTGCTCTATAGCTTCATCCCAAGTGACCGTAATAGCGGCCCTGCAGTAACCTTCGCGAGGAACCAACGGAACTTGCAAGAGATCTTATTTTGTGTACAACGTTAGACCTCATGAAGTCCTGCAGTTAATCCTTGAAATTACAAAAGCCACTGATCTTCTTTGGATGCATAGGAATAAGATTGAGCTTGAGGAAGCCAAATTCGCTACCGATGATTTTGACCATACTTAGTCGTAATCTATCCGAATGAAAAACAAAGGTATCGTAGCAAATATGGTAAGTTTGGGAACATTAAGATTTAACACTGGTTCCACCTTTGATTCGGTATGATGGTTGCTGACGATTCTGCGTACAAGTCCTTTTGGAAAAAAAGTTTTTCGAAAAATACTCTGCTAAAATCTATTTCATGATGGAAGGCAATCCAATCCGATGTATATTTTAGGGCTCTGCCTAACGTGTTCCTAATAGGGGGCCGTGTCCTACGTAGCCTCTTCCTACGTGGGATAAGAGAAACTTCTTCCATAAAACTCTCATGAACTTGAAACCAGAAATCATATGAAAAACGTAAGTTTGGCCCAAGACTCATTCGGTGTCCTGGCGTCCCCTTTCCACCCATTGTCAAGTACCCGCCTTGCCTAAGCGTAGCCAAAATGTTTTATGTATAAAATATATTCTATTCGCACTACTATTTAGCATTGGCAACGACGACCAACTCGATAATGAATCCATTTTAAAAAACTTAAGAAATACACACACCTTTACTAAAGTTTCCATTTAATATTAATGTCGATTTTTCAGTTTAGACCAATCTCCGATTGGCATCGACTGTTAAGGACTCGTGCAGTTGTTTTGAGTCATCACAATGACTTCACATTAAGTCTTTTAATTCATCACCGCAACTAATCGAGATTTTCTGCCTCACACAATAACGTCACTACACTCGGCCTTCCACAATTCCACTATATTATAGCTCACTTATAAGACGGGCAGCCGGCTTTTCAGAAACCACGAAACCAGCACTCCTGTCCTGGATGTGGAAGTGGAAACTACGCTGGATTCAACGACCAATAAGAATGCTTTAAAAGTGAGGAAACCTCAGCATGATTGGCCAATGGAAGCAAAGCTTTTGACCAATGGAGTAAAAGAATGTGGAAGGGGACTTGGTTTGCGACGTGAAAATATATTTCAAGATGAAGTTAAAGTTATTTCTTACATATATATAATCAACTCACGAAAATTTATTAGTGAGAGAAAAATGCAAGCGCAAAATGGATTAACAGCAGACAGGCCCGTTACCCGAAGCACTGCAAAATGGGGCGGTGGGAGGCGGAGGTGTTTAAGACCCAACCATCATCCAATCTAACACACATCAAGAATTTGTGACAAGATAACGAGTCACAATGAGACATAAAAAATCAACATTAGCATCGTAATGGTAAAAATGCAGATCACAGTATTATTTTTTTATTCGTTACAACATGCAAACAATTGATTTCTATTACCACTTTCAAAATACCGTATTTAATACAATGGTACAGTTTCATGAAAATGGTGTGGTAACACCGCAATTCTGTGAATGAAGGATTATTTGTCTTGTAACGACTGACGTGAATGGTCGAGATGTTGGTATGCCAATGCTTATATTTTCCAATCCCTACCGTAGACAATATGTTAATGCCATACGAATAATCGTTCACATTACAAGAGAAATATATATACAAACTACATATGATATATATATATATATATTATTATAGTATATATATATATATATATATATATATATATAGTATATATATAAATATCTAATATAGATATAATAATATATCTATATATATATATATATTATATATATAATATAATATATAAATATATTAATATATATCTATATATAAATATTATATATTATATATAATTATCTTATCTATATATATATATATATATTATATATATAATATATATAATATATATATAACTATATATATAATCTATATATATATATATATATTATTATATATATTATCTATATCATATATATATATATATATATATTATCATATAATATAATATTCTATATATATATAGATATTATACTATATTATATATATATATTATATATATATTATATATTATGTATATCTATATATATATAGATATATCTTTATAGTATATATATCAATATATATATAAATATATATTATATATAATATATATTATAATATCTATATGGATATATCTATATATAATATATAATATATTTTATATATATATAATATATATATATATAGATATATCCTATATAGAATATATTCTATATATATTATCTATATATAATAATGTATATATATATATAATAATATATATATTATTAATATATATATATATATATAGATATATCTATATATAATATTTTATATATATATAATATATAATATAGATATATCTCTATTATATATATTCTATATATATAAGATACTATATAATATATATATATATATATACTATATTATATAATATATATATTATATTTATATATATATATATCTGTATACTTAATATATGAGGTATAGAATCTATATATATATATAGATATATATATATATAGAATCTATTAGATTTATTATATATAATATATATATATATATATATATATAATATTATATAATATATATCTAGTATAGATAAATATATATCTATATAGATTATCTATTAGATATTAGATATATAATATTATTTATATATTTAGATATATATATTATATATATATATACTATCTATATATATATATATATATATATATATATATATATATAGATATATAATATATATATATATATATATATATATATATATGTGTGTGTATATATATGCTTGTCATATGCACCATGCTATGACAAATTCATAATCACCAATAACCTGTCTTGGTGGACTTGGTTGATACCGAAAACCTGAATTCGTCAGGCTTATGCACTGCAGACACCATATCAATCATATTACATAACCATTCGTGCATAGGGATTTCTATTTAGAAACTTAACAAGATAACAATGCTACAGTGATAAAAAAAACACCCACTTCAATTGGAGCAAAGAAAAAGGGCTTCAATTGGAGGAAGGAAAAATTAAGGCTATTTCTCCCATCAGCCAATATCAGCTTTAATCTTTTCTTAAGTGATAATGACATATTACCACTGGTGTTTGGTATCTCATTTCCAATAGAAGCCATGGGCGTCAAGAATAATTGAGTAGAGCTGCGATAAAAGCGCTGCATAAAGGTGTAGCTGCAACTCTTGATAAAAAAATTATAATATCAAACTAAACCTCAAAAAAGTGTTATGAAGAATGATCACACAAACTCTTCACAAAGTATATATACTTATGATAAAACAATGATGTGGAACTTTATTAATTTTTCATTATGTTGCTGTAGTGTTATAGCTGGATTCTGAGCGACACAAATGCTTTATGATGAAAGGAGTTTGGAAACTATGGGAGAAAAAGGAATGTATGCATTCAAACCACGGATTTTCAATATGCTATACGTTGTTTGTAAGACCACAATAATAAACGAAAAAACTTACATTACAATCAGGAAGAAAACCATCGTTAATAAAACAGTGAAACCAGAAAACTAAGCAAGAAGGTGACAGCAACTGTCAGATACAAAATCTAGAGGTAGCGTAACAATACGTGATCAGCTTTGTGGCTCACAAATGGCCACCCTAACAGATTACGGTTTTACTATGGTATGCAAAGTTATGCATGTCTCAAAAGGGCATCCCGCAATAAGAATCACATACTGTTTGGTTAAGGATGTAAAAACGACGGATTTAGGTAGTGAAAGCCGTAGTCAGAAACAGGAAGGTCCTGTACAAGACCGTAAAGTTGAGGAAATGTCATCATAGTGAGAATATATAAAAGGTTTTCGTTACTCATGATGATAAATTTCCAGGCAATTTAAGAAATATGATTCAATCTACTGACCAAATGTAACCATCTTTCTAACAACAGGCGGAACCTAAGATTTGAAACAATCTTCCTTTAAATCTTCAAACAAAAAGATTTTTGCCTGTTTGACAAATGATTCTTGTGTTTCGCCATCGTTCAGCAATGGCAGTCGACATTCATAAACAAAAATAGCTTAACAACTACTCAACAGATATTTAGTTCTTACATCTTTTAACATCAAGCTCACGTATATAATGTTACCATTTCAGCCACAGCTTCATCAGTTATTTTACCTAATTAGCAGTTCACAAAAAGCTTCCTCTCAGTCACTTGACGAAATGAATCTTTGAATAATTTTCTTTCTGATTAAGAGTCGAGTTACTAAAAACTTTTTAGCAACTTGTAAAGAGAAGTTTAAAGAAGCTCATTTACACACACACACAGAGATGCTGCTGGGTTCTTTAACAGGTACGTATTTACAAAATCCATTGTTGAAACTCCTCCGTAACTGACAAAAGCCTAGCTGTCCTAGCAGAGGTGAAGGTTCCGTGATTTGAATGAAACATCAGTTACCAGAATGAGGGTTTAAGTCAGTCATCCTTCCACCTTTCCTTTTCCCTTCTGCTCCGTCAAGAGCAATTTTCTCATTCTTTCAATCGCCTAGGTTTGCTTTTACCTATTCTGTGTGTGTGTGTGTCTCTCTCTCCCCTTTCTTTCGGGATAGAAAGGAAACAGAGTGAAAAAATAAGGTACATTAGAAAAAAAACACAGAGGGAAAGATGAAGACATTAGAATCTGAAAGTGAAGGAGAGAATGGGAGGAGAAGGAGAATTAAGTAAAAATATTGATGGTATAAATAACAAAAAACTTAGGTAAATGAATAATCGACTCCGTGAAAACATAAAAGTTCCAGTACAATAACTTATATAGCTACAAAAAACTGAGAGACGAAATAGTCATTCGATAGTCAATAAAGAGATAAAAACAGAGCTATGGCGTTTATAAAAAAGGGACACTACATGTTGAACTCTCAAATAGACAAATAGCTGAAGCAGACAAGAAAATAAAAGCTAAAGTGTCACCATCAACAAGGAATATGGATAACTACTTACTGGAGAGCAGCATTGAAGTCTTCGGGGATATGGATAACTACTTACTAGAGAGCAGCATTGAAGTCTTTACGGATATGGATAACTACTTACTGGAGAGCAGCATTGAAGTCCCCACGGATATGAGAGATAAAACAATCGTATGCGCTCTTGTACTGGATCAAGGACTGCCATAAGAAGAACATGCCCCTTGATTCCATCATACATGAGAAAGAGTGACAGCTCTATCAGCAGCTATCAACTGCTACGGAATACAGCAATGCAGAGGATGGCGGTGATCTAGAGGCACAGGAAGGCGGTGAAGAATTGGAATTAGAATTCCTGTGCTTTGATGAACCTGTACCTAAAGAAGATGATGATGAAGTGGAAGAGCCACAACCGGGACCGTCGTCAGCTCCCCAAGGCTTTCAAGCGAGCTAAGGATGGTTTCACTGGTTCCACGAGCGGTTCCACCTAAAGTCTACTTCCCTACATGGGGAAGCAGCATCAGCTGACAGAGGCGGCCGTGAAATATCCCGAGACCTTCTAGAAGATACTGCAGGAGAAAGGCTACTGCCCAGAACAGGTGTTCAACATGGATGAGACTGGCCTGTTCTGGAATACGATGCCTTCCCGGACAAAGCTAAAGCTTCCAGATTCAAGGCACAGAAGGACAGGGTTACCCTCCTAATGTGGGGGAACACGGCTGTCTTTATGCTCAAACCAGGCCTCATTTACAAGGCTGCAAACCCCGGGGCACTCAAGAATAATCCTGGATGCATAATCCCAAGGCCTGGATCACCAAAGTCCTTATGGAGCACTGGTTTCACCAGAACTTCATTCCTCAAGTTAGGCAATACCTGGGCGACTTGGACATGGAGTTCAAGGTATTGCTCATTATGGACAATGCTGTTGGCCACCCTCTCGATCTTTATTACAAGGGGGTCCAGCTCTAGTTCCTCCTCCCAACACCACCTCTCTCCTCCAGCCTATGGACCAGAGCATGATCCGTGCCTTCGAGGCACTCTACACCGGGAACTCCCTCCAGCACACTGTTGATGCAATGGACCGATTGCCTTGTGTCTGTCTGTCATGGACCGGTTGCTGAAGGACATGAAGAAGGTGACCCTGAATGCATGTTGGAATAAGTTGTGGCTGGATTGTGTTCATAATTATATGGGTTTCTCTCTGTGCAGTCTATTTTCATCGTCATTCATTATCGTCGTCTTTAATCAACATTCATTACTGGTGAGTACCCTATTTACGTAAGTTGTACTTGTGTATAATTTTTTTTTAATGTTCATATGTATTTTTGTTCTTTCTCTCTCTCTTGTGATTTTACGCACAATTGTTTCCCTTGTAAAAAGGAAACTGGACGGCTTGACTAGTAATTGTACGAAAGAAAACATGCATGAATGAATATACGTATTGGGGGACTGGATTACATATTTTCATACGTACCAATCTAAGTCATCCAGTACATACGTATATTTTTAACCATTAAATGTAAGATTTACTTTGAAATAGTATTAATTAATATTTCAAAGATTAATATGCACCATAATATGATACTTTAATGTATATTTGATGTAAGATGGTATTTTCAGGGATACTTTGGTGTTGACACGTTCAAGATAGGCAAGTTACAAGCATTTTTAGATGGGGGTTTAAGTATTAGCGGGTTCTAGCTATCCGCAGCTGGGTCTGGAACGCATCCCCGTGAATATGGATTGACCACTGTATTGGGATAAGGAACAGTGCTTGTTAAACATGAAAAAGAATGAATAACTACTATAGTGGATTTAGCCAACTGAAGTAATGACCCTTTTAAGAGAAATTTACACACCCAAAAAAACTAATCAAATTCAGCTTCAATTAAATTTTTATTAATAAAAAAATTAATGGACAAGGGTGCAAAAATAGCTAAAATTGGTCTTGGAGACATTGAATTGACAAATCCACGGGATAATAAAGTTGACAAACCGAGACTGAAGTGTCAAGAAAGCCAGTCACGAATCCCAAGAGACGAAAGGCCAAGATGAAAACTCATAACGACTGCTAACTATTTCCCTCATATCCACTCTTGGGTTGTTCTATAAGGAACATCAGGTGTGTTGTTACTAGGATGACTCGAGATCAGTAACATCCAGTGGCGGCTCGTGGCTATCATTCATGGGGTGCTATTTATTACATAATTTTCTAAAAACATGCCTTGATATTAACTACATAAACACACCCACACACTCCCCTTTGTCTCTCCCAGGATCCTGGTCTCTCCTCTCTCTCCCCCTGAGGAAGGCAGCAGAACCGCTACCGAAAGCTACTACGTATTTTGAATTTTACTCATTGACATTGTGGCTATCATTTTTTCCCATTTACTGCAACTCGCCGCCGAGTTGATTACTCTGCATTACATATCACTATTGTCAATAATGAGATCACTATCACTAATAGTACATAATGATTAAGCTTTGGCGAATTTCAAAACACACCTCCTCCCTCCGACAGCTAGATTGACACTGCTCGAGTAGTGTTGCCAGATGGTCGCAGTATAATTTATGAAGATTTTCCAACAAAATTTCTGAAGATTCTAATTTTCGTTTTACATTAATTATACAAAAGATCATACAAAATTTTTATTGTACATGAATAGTGACACATTATTTATGAAATCTAAACTAATAATTTTTTTCAATAATTACTTTTTGCTAGTAAAAATAAAAACGCTGCTTGTCCTTCAAATTATAATTTTCATAAAAAAATAGAACTTAAAACATAAAAACAAACTTAAAATATAAGTTGACTTAACAGTAGTTCTTCCTCACTGTCAGGCTTATCAGTACCTGTACTTTCCTTTTTGTATATACATATCACTATACATTTCAGGTGGCACAGTAAAATTATAGCAGGTTTTCTTTTCGACCAGTCTTTTACTGTGCAACAAACCCCTCAATATTCTGGTTGATAATTTATTCCGGAGTTTTGGTTTCATCCTGTTTTCAGCTGAAAAAACTCTCTCCACCGTAGCACTGGAGTGAGGAAGACACAATAAATTTAACATCATAACAGATAGGTTAGGAAACATTGCGTTTCCATCACCAGATTTCGCTCTTTGAACAGCAAGCCAAAACTTTGTAGGATTTTCAAACTCTTCAAAAAGAAGCTCACAGTTTCTTAAAAGCCGCCATTCAGTGTCTATATCCTGTGCATGGGTCTCATCTACTAGACTTGGAAATGATGCCATAATGGGTGCAAGGGAGGGCAATGATTTGGCTTTAACAACTTTGGGGTCTAATGCTTCTGTTAAAAAAATAACATCACTGAAGGGAAACCTTTTTCTAATTTGTGTTGCACCTACAATATAAAATTTCAGGCAGCTCTGTCGGAACTCTTGAATTATTTGAGTTGGAATGTCACGCTGTTCTGAGAGAAGCATTCCAACTTTTGCACCTAAATATATATAGAAGACAGTAGTTTGAATTTATGGGGGTCATTCAGTGCAACCTTGCTCAATGGTGTCTTTTCTAAATAATTTTCACCTAAAAAGCATTCAACTAAAGTTTTGAACTATACAGAAACTGACTTTCGCATTACATGAATGTGTGTGTTCTCTGATTGCATTAACTTATTTAAAGAATTGAATATTGGTAAAACAAAGTCCAAAAACCTCAGATATAGTTTGGTCAGTGGATTCTTTAGTCTTTGTAGTATGTTTTCTGAGAATGCAGCTTCAGTGAAGTACAAAGTCAGTGCATCATATTGTTCTAAAAGTCGAGATACAACCATGTGTAACGATAACCAAAGGGTTTGACTCGGATGCAAAAGCTTGTGTGGCTTTATATTAACAAAAACCTGAAACTCTTGAAAAGACCCTATTCGCTTGGGACTGCACTGAAAGTAGCTGAAAACACACGTGCTAAGTCCTCAATATTTCTAGGCAGCATCAAGCATGCATAAAAGGCACATAATGCAAATGTGTGACAGATACATTTCATGATAAAGAGACCCTTTATGTCATTCTTTAAATGTGAAGACAGAGAATTATGCGCCCCTAACATTGCATTTGCGCCATCAGCACCAAAACCTATCATATTATGCTTGTAGTCAATTTGATTGTCTCTAAAAAAACTGACTATATTGTTATACAATGCCACTGCGGCTGCATGCTGCAATGGAATGAGCCCAAGAAAACAATCCTTTACCTCGTCATTTAGAAATGTACGTGCTACCATACATAAATGCTTTATGCATCCCTTATCGGTACTTTCATCTACTATTAGAGAAAATTTTGACTTCTGTTGATGGGCTAATAATTGGTTACAACTATCTTTCCCTGTTACATTGTTGAGCAATGACGTTAATTTAATTCCACTATATTTAATTTGCTTCGCTATTTCTGAATCTTTACATATTGCTTGTATTAGCTGAGGCATGTGCTCTGCTACTCTAATGGGAAGATCATGTTCACATATAAATGATGCGAGTCTAATTTCACCTTCCTTTACATCATTAGCCATACTAATGATGTAAAACAGAAATAAGGCTTAGCCATCGCTGAGCAATTCTGAATATGTTTCTTGCCCATTGCATGCTTTCTTATATCTAATTTACCAGCATTTAAAGAGAGATGAACATTACAAGCAGAAAAAAAAATATGAAGACTCTTTAGAACTCGATTTCACCCATCCTTGATATTCGGGCCCAACTTCCCATGCAAGACTGTATAATTGATGGTACTTCTTTTTGGTGGCAATACCACTTTGCTTGCACGCATCTCCCGATCTTTTAGAACTGATACTGCCACGATCTTTGGAACTTGGCCCCTGCTCCTTCCGATTCTTTTGAACTGATGTCTCAGGACTCTGATGAAAGAAAATGTTAGATTTTTAGATGCTAACAGATTACTGACGCGTTACTGGATACTGGAGCCTAATTCCCTTAATGCAGCAGAGCTTACAATAGGTTTAACACAAATTATTTTGATGTAGTTAAGCTACCAGAAATTGTGGATTGAAAATCGCAACACGAACATGGGAAAATGCATAACAGATTTAAATACACATGGGTAGCAGTTTAAACTTAGTCAATCAGTCGAGAAGCCAAGAAATTAAACAAAACGCTGAAGTTAGAATCCGTGTGAACGTGGGGAATATTGGAGTCGGACTCAGTCGGTACTGACTGTATTGTTTGTTTGTATGGTGCAGTGGTGCTTTTACGTTGCATGGATCCAGTGGTTATCCAGCAACGGGACCAACGGCTTTTCGTGACTTCTGAACCACATCGAGAGTGAACTTCTATCACCAGAAATACACATCTCTCTCTCACTCTTCAATGGAATGACTGAGAATCGAACCGGCGACCACCGAGGTGGGACGCCAACACCATACCAACCACACCACTGAGGCACTTGGTACTGACTGTAGTGTAGTATGTACTATCGGATCCTACAGGACCTATACTGCACAGCATGACTAAAAATCGAGTAGCAGGGCGGAGCTAAAACAGATTAATACAACGCTGCCAAATTTTAAGTCAGAGATTCATTTGTTTTTGTTTATGTTTATCTGGGGCGATCCTTCTACCTGGCCTTGCCTGATACATCTCAGAGGTTATGCTAAGGTCACACATTCACGTATCAACGCACGCACGCCCACGCATGGGCTGAAATTGGTAGTTGGCAACAGCTTAAGTCAGTAAACCGTAAATGTAACATAAAACATACGCAAAATTGTAGACGTACAATGACGGGTCGTCCGGACTCTAAGCTCCGCCCACTAGGGCGCCGTAGCCCGCCCCAGTTTTGAAATGTTCAAAACCAGTGGTGGGTGGTCACGCCAAATGTCACCTGACGTAGCTCCAGGCATTGCATGTGGGACCCACGGTGACTACTGCAGGGTAGGCGCTAGGGTCACCTGCATTGTTCGCTGTAGTTTTCTTTCCACCGCGAAGCACGTGGGCCTCCTACTTGCGCTGTAGCCTACTGGGAAACCGATTCGCACATTTACAACCTTGTACGACATGGCAACGCTGTAGCGTGGTATAAAAGGTCAGGTCGACGCCCTCAGGTATCTATGGGGGCGAACAAGGGAAAGGCCCGTGCCAACAAGAAGTGTTGGCTTAATACAACAACCACCCTCAGGTCAGTTGTTTCCATCTCCCGAGACCAGCAATTTCCTCCAAGTACTCTCCACAACACCCTTAAGATGCCGAACCTCCTAAAACGACCAAGGAGGGGACCATCAACGTCACATCTTCTTGCAGGACCTTCTTTCCGCCCGTAGAAGACTCCTACAGCCACTCCTGCAGACACTCAGGTCGAGGAAATGTCATCTTCCACCTACAGGAGTCTGAGTTTGATGAGATACAGTGATGACAGCGACACGGAAGATGACTGATGGACAGGGAGAAGTGGATATTGAACATATTCTACTTCCTCAAGCCCCACATCGTCCGTCAGAAGAAGTCCAAGATGTTGGGACTGCCAATGGCATGTATATTATAATGTCTAACTTAATTTTTTTTTTATTTGTTGAAAATATACAATATTTTTCAGAATGCAATATTTTTACATTCTCTCATACATGTAACTTCACTTTACAGTCTGCTCTGTTTACAGGCCAGCCATTTTGTACCCTACAGCCCCACAACGGTGGGCGTGGTAACGACGTGAAGTTGACGTACATGAACATTACACTATCGGTGTCAGTTCCAGGTAGATGTCCGACCTTGCTTTCTTTGCGCGTACATTTGCGGTGCTGGCTTTACATCCGTTAGCCCGTGTCCTGTTTACCAGCTGTTCAAGGTCATTTCACCGCGATGATGCCCGCTATCTACATACGTGGGCATACGCTGTCGTAACACGTTAATGTGTGATCCCAGCATAATGCTAAGGTCACACATTCATGTATCAACGCCCGCACGCCGACGCATGAGCGGAAATTGATAGTTGGCAACAGCTTACGTCAGTAAACCGTAAATGTAATATAAAACATACGTAAAACCGTAGACGTACAATGACGGGTTGTTCGGGCTCTAAGCTCCGCCCACTAGGGCGCCGTAACCTGCTCCAGTTTTGAAATGTTCAAAACCAGTCGTGGGTGGTCACGCCAAATGTCACCTGACGTAGCTTCAGGCATTGCGCGTGGGACCCACGGTGACTACTGCAGGGTAGGCGCTAGGGTCACCTGCATTGTTCGCCGTCGTTGTTTTCTTTCCGCCGCGAAGCACGTGGGCTTCCTAATTGTGCTGTAGCCTACTGGGAAACCGATTCGCACATTTACAACCCTGTACGCCATGGCAACGCTGTAGCATGGTATAAAAGGTCAGGTCGGCGTCCTCAGGTATCTATGGGGCGAACAAGGGAAAGGCCCGTGCCAACAAGAAGTGTTGGCTTAATACAACAACAACCCTCAGGTCAGCTGTTGTTTTCGTCTCCCGAGACCAGCAGTTTCCTCCACAACGCCCTTAAGATGCCGAACATCCTAAAACGACCAAGGAAGGGACCATCAATGTCACATCTTCTTGCAGGACCTTCTTTCGGCCCGGAGATGACTCCTACAGACACTCAGGTCGAGGAAATGTCATCTTCCACCTACAGGAGTCGGAGTTGGATGAGGTACAGTGTGATGACATTTTGTACCCTACAGCCCCACAACAGTGGGCGTGGTAACGACGTGAAGTTGACGTACATAGAACATTACACTATCGGCATAAGTTCCAGGTAGACGTCTGACCTTGCTTTCTTTGCGCCTACGTTTGCAGCGCACTTTATGGTGCTGGCTTTACGTCCGTTAGCCCTTGTCCTATTTACCAGCTGTTCAAGGTCATTTCACCATGATGATGCCCCCGATCCACATACGTGGGCATACGCCGTCGTGATACGTGAATGTGTGACCCCAGCATAATGATTAAGTCCAAATCCCGGGCTGGCCGTGGCCCAGGCGCCTTGGCTACTGTTGTAATTGGTTGTTGTTATGGGTACCTTTTGAGATTTGCTATATTCTGCCGTATGGACGAGTTAATCCTCCTAATCCATGTACTTGGTCTAAGGATTTCAGTTTTAAGATTCTTGGTCGTCTGAATCTCATATCATACAGCATATTCATTTCGTTTGTCTGGCTATTCATTTATATATATATATATAGTATATATATATATATATACATATATATATATATATATATAGTATATATATATATTTATATATATATAATATATTAAATAATATAATATAATATAGTATATATATATATATATATAATATTATATATTAATATATATATCTATATATATATATATATATATATATATATATATATATATATATATATATATATATTATATATATATATATATAATTATATATATATATATTATATATATAGGGTAGTAGAGAGAGGGGAGGGGTTGTTTAATGTTCACATCCCAATAAAAATACGTAATATCTTGTTATTTGAGAATTATCTGTATATGTATTACGCATATAATAAGTATATACAATAAGAATATTTTATCCAGCGATGTTACAATTTTTGAACGTTAATTTACTGGTTCACGAAAAGCAAAATTGTTTTCATCTTTGGTTTCTTGAGCAATCGATATATTTAAAAACATTGTAGACGATTTCCTTCGCCTGGGTACTTAAACGTGCTTTTCAAGGACTCTCCATCGTCTTGTATGGTTGGGTCAAGCTCGTTAAATGAGATTAGAAGACGTTTTTACCACAACAGATACAGTACATTTGGCAAAGGTCTTCAAAAACCATGCCACGTATATGACGAGTGAGTTTTTTTGTTTTATCTTCTAGTAATAAAAATGAATTGAACGACTTTCTAGTCCCCGCCGGAGGATAGGGAACTGTAGGAATTACTCGTTCTTTGCATAGTGTAACTGTGAGGTTTTCCTCTTGTTACACTTTTCAAGCCTTTTACTGCCAATTTCCGTTTTTGGTCCCAGTGCCTGGCCTTTGGCTTAAATTCTATATTCAACCCAATCAAATGTGTTTATCATGTGCAGCAACAGACATACACACTGGTTTGTGAGCGGTAGGAATCTGATATGCTTTTGTGTGACCTGAAGGCAACCAATCGCCAAGGTAACAACACAGACGAATCCCTTTTGTATGAGCTGGAGTCTCTAAGATGTCCATATAAAAGACATTTTTAACCCTTCAGAGTTAAAAAAGGGTAGAAAATAACAGAAAATACTAACCAAACAAGATGAAAGTGACAGTAAGAGTTTAGGGTCAGGGAAAGCTTGGCTTTCAAGTAAAAACTTTCCGAGGAACGAAACTGCAGATCCTTTTCGAATACAAATGCACTGAGTAATGACCAGTTTTCATCGCCTAAGGCACCAAGGAGACCAGATGCATAATTACTAAAGATAAAAAGAATATACTTTTCCTCTTTTGGGATTTCTGGAGAGGACTGATAATTACGTAAAGTAATGGGTCTGTATGATGAAACACTTGAATCTTTTAAGCTTTTTAAGTCTCAGTTGGCGCTTCTCGTCGTCTTACAGAGCCTCTCTGATGTTCTCACTTAAATCTCAGGCAAATACTATCTCTATTTCTTATCATTTTTGCCACTTTTTTGTCTTTTGCAATAGTTTGGTAAAATTTTGGGCCAAACTGAACTTTGAATTTCCTCCTTTGCACAATATGAGTTTGCCACTGGAAGTTTGCCCTTTGGCCAAGTACCCCAGGTTTGTCACATGAAAAATACTGTGGGGAATTCATACCTATCATGTACAAATGATATGATACAGCTGTCTGTAAGTTCCAATATTCACTGTCACAGCGTATCACAAGTAAAAGATAACTAGAAAACAGATTTCTTCAAAAGTAAGCTCTAGAACACCCTACTTTAAGGCATTAGCCATTCAACTGGAAAATGGATGACTTTTCTTGGGAATTGAAAATAAAAATAAGGTATTTTTGTTATATATCTGTTTATATTTTCAAAACCTCGGACTTGTTAAAAAATAAATTAACAATACTTTTGAGGGCTTCATAGGTACTGTGGAGACAATCTTTGGACTGCAATTTGTAAACTGAGCAAATGCTGATAATGAATTCGTCTTAATAAACATTTGGTTAGTCACAACAAAAGAACTACCATCAATCATTCAAATCTCCCAAGGATACAACACTATTCTTTAAAACTTGGGGTACCAGTGAGAAACAATTCTAAAGAGGGTTATATAGGGTCGGATTTTCTGTAATCCTCTGCTTGGCCAGGCAGTGTGTAGTGCCCAGAAGTGAGAAGTGAGGTTTGGATGTATCCTGGTATTAGCGATGTTAGGTTATCTTACCTTCATCTTTTGGCTTTTTCCTTTTGTGATTTTCTGTGATTAGGCAACTGAGCCGTATATGGTTTCGACTGCTTCTCTTGTATTTGAAACATCTTTTACATTTGCAGTTAAGAGTTAAGCACTAGTATTTGTTTTGCACAACCCAAAACTAACAGGATGAATGTCTGACAAAACCACCAAATGCAATTTTATGAAAATGTCAACAAGCCGGAGAGAACGTCTGTAGGGGTTTCATAAGCCCTGGCATTTGCATGGAGTGCGTGCAAACGCGCTTGAAGTTACTACGGCTCTATTCATATTCTAAATCCAACTGGTGGTTATCCAAGGGCTGCTCAAATTCTGCTGCGCTACATAGCAGTGTTTCAGACTAATAAAGTAGTTCCTGGTTCCGTAAATATGTTACAGGAACATGTCCTTACATTAATTAAATATTTGTTAGTGAGACAGTTACAGAATCGTACATAAGGTTATATTTTCAATATACTCTATTTTTGGTATTATTATTATTACTAGTAAGCATAGCTATTCAAGCAACCTGTGATGGAAATTAAAGTAAAATACGTAAAAAAAAAATTTAAAAAACCTTATTTAACAAATGTACTGAACTGTAAGCTGGAAAATAATTTTCTTCATTGGTAACATTATGTCACTGCCCTTTACAGATAGTTTTCAGTGGTTATATCTGGTATTTATTAGCAGGCACCATTCCAATTACTGATCAATCCAGTCGTCGCCCACTAGGTCAACTTCCCAAGTAAATGACCACACTGAAAATCACCCATAATCTCATTATAATAGTGAGGGCCATACTAAATGTTGCTTTACCGCACTGACCAAATAACGTTGTAGCAAGTAGATGGGGATTTGGGTAATTCTAAAGAATAGTTCCGCAAGGACTGCAAGGAACGTAACCGCGGATACAAGACATCCACTAGGGATTGGGGCGTCCAATCTATTTCGCCGTGTTTAGTACTGGCCCCTGGGGGTTAATTACAGTCGTCCAAATAAATATTACTTAAAATTCTTGTTCTGGAGGTAAAACTGCATAGAAAAACAGCAACTGCCATAGTCTAGGCCACCGCGTTATAGTAATATAGATCTACCCATCAGAAAGTTAATGCACACATTGTATGCACGATTTCAGCCTAGGGACAGGCAACCTAGAATAAGCTAGGTTTACATCCCCACTGACGTCTTTGGTATGGTTTTAAGCAGGCAGCGACCAGTGCAAATAGGCCTAACATTCGTAGCTTTTTTGTACTTTCACTTTTCTAAGACCATCCACGAGCAGTATTACCTAGGCTACCTTACATAGCCTAGTCACTATCTCTTACCGAAAGTAATAGGTCTAGTCCTTGTCCAGGTATTTTCAACGATTCACAGATTGGGATAATGGCTGGTCCACTTCCTTCTGGGCAGAGGGCTAGCCTAGCTCAAAAGGGTTAAGTCTAGACCATCCAAAATTCTATCTAGTGCTTTCAAGCCTTGCAATAAGGCAAACATTAAACTTCCGACAACCTTAATCGATATTATAAAATAAAATTTATTGTTGAGTACTTACCAGCAACATCAAATATCACTAATTCTGCTAAACTCTCATGGCAATACAGCAACACAAAGTAAATTCACGTAGTATGAATTAACCAGGTCAGGACCTCACTAAAGTGACTGTAGGTGTCCAGCTCCGCTCCTCCATCATCCTTGGGTCTGTTTATAGCTAAAACGTTTTCTTCCTCTTTTCAAAAGCAGTTCTTTCCTTTTCAAAGGGATACCAAACTAGAATTCATAGGGGCAAAACCTAGACTACTACAGCCCTCCTCTCAGAAGGTAACAGAGTAAGGGACAAAGTTTTGTATATTGTTCAGTTCCAGCAGCTACGAAACAGGCAACAATGCTAGTTCACCATAACTTACGTGTCTATTGATAATTTTTGGGTCCTTTCCAGTAATGCTTTTATGTTAACGTAATACTGCAATCTGATTTCATTAACGGGACCAGATACTCGTCTGTGACGAGAAGCATGGTATTCCTTCCATGCATCAATGTCATTATTTCTAACAGTTTCCATACTTACTAATTTAAATAGAAAACCGCAGATTATGTTCTCATTAGGCTATTTTTTCCCTAATGAAGCTCAAAGTCCAGTTACGCGTCACTAGTGGCCTGGGTCCATCACAATCTTACTTTCGTTTCGAATATGAGATTTTCCAAATTGGAGTGACCTCTCCGTTTGTGGTCAGCATTGTTAGATCTCCCTTATGAACTGATGAAAGGGGAAATGGTAATAAAATATACACCTTTTTCGCCTTACTAAATAAAAAAGAAGATAGAATAATCAAACAAAAACAAGGACAGTTTTATTGCAAAATATACATATACTGTATGTACATTTATATATACACTACTTTGATAATTCTGACAACCCTTGCACCAACAGTACAATTCAAAGAGTAGCAATGCCTGTAATATATATAAGGCTTGGTGGTTTATGTGATATCTAAGTCATGGAGTAGAACTGGAAGAGTATATTTAAAGAACACTGAAGATCTACCGTAGCTAAACCATTCCTACTTGGGTCTTGCATCTAGCGAATTTCAACGAGATTTTTCCGAAATGACTAACCTCGATATGTTGAAATATGATGGCATGCTTTTTAATACATTAACGATATAATGTTAGTGACTGGCCATGATGAAGGAAAAAAACACACTCGTGATCATCTGAACAGTAATGAATTAGGCACATTTCACTATTTTCTTTCTTTATTTTTTTTTTACATCACTTATTGGTATGAGATTTGCTTCTACGAGATGTTCAACTCTTATATAGTTCACTACAATTTCATAGAGCTGTATATTGAATCACAATCGGCTTCCAGTTCACATTCAGAAACTGGAAATTCAACCGTAGCAAAACTTCATCCACCCTCATCAAACTTGACAGTAAAAACAAAATGATGGAGGTACAGTGTAGCCATTAAAAACTCACCTTACAGACCTCTAGCTAGACTGGCCAGGTAGGATTTTCAACAGGCATTACACGTAATCAAAAATGAGTACAAGACATTTCAAAGTAAGTGGGAGTTGTAAGAGACTAGGTTATCATACAGTATATGAATAAAGAAAACGAACTTCAGAAACTAGCAGAGGCTTCACAGCAACCTCGACTGGCATCCACAGACGCGAAGTTTGGGGTTTATGCTAAAAGGTGCTTTTCATCAGCATCTATGAATATATTATATATATAAAAGTTCACATGACTAATGTACATATATTTATATATATATCTCTATATATATTTTTTGTGCTCTTGTTTTATTTCCTAAGACAGAGGATGGTCTTTGCATGACGTGGAGAACTTTTGATTATGTGATCTCCCTGCTCTCACTTGCTATTGTCAGCAGTGCCACTGAACATCGGTTTTCCATACTTGAAAAAAATATGGGAAGGATTAAGATACATCAATTCCAGCAACTAAACAAAATTTCACTTTACAGTACTTTATCAAAGGTCTCTTTTTCCAGCGTGAAGGTGTTTCCCCTATGGTACAATTCATTTCCAGTTACTCTTTATGCATACAGTGTTTAATAGTTCTTATCTCAGTCTTAAAATGTTGTAAAAGAGCACATCTGAATTTCTCACTGGATTATGATAAGATTTCAATGGGCCAAATACCTACATATGACCTTTACAAAACTTATATATATATATATATATATATATATAATTATATTATATATTATATCTATATATATATATATATATATATATATATTAATATATATTATAATATTATATATATATATTCATATAATAAATAACTAGTGTATTAAACAACATTCTTTCATTTTATACCTAAATGGCATCAGTAAATGTGTTTTTAGGTTCTCGCTTTATAGGCAATGATTGACCGTACCCTAAATTAAAGACAAATTTGTATCAAATGATTTTGTACAAAATACCAATTTTACTGAAATTTGCATATACCCTCATACACATATACGGAATTAGGACCACATGACAAGTACTGTAGAATTTTCTTCGTCAAATGAACAACACTACATATATACAAAATTAAAACTAGTATGGGTCTGGTTTCGACTCTTGTGGACCATAAGAAATAGTTACTAAAATATCTTCATTTGCTCCTCTTAATCAACGAACATGTGATAATAAAATCACTAATAATAATAAATAAGAATAAAAGAATAATTATGTCTGACAGTCAGAGCCTATTCAGTGATTTATTCCTCTGAATGTTTGTCAGTTCCATTATTCCTCTAAGGTACGGTTATCTGTCATTCTAAAGTAGGTGTATACAATATAATACAGACAACAGTGGAAGTAGGGTGACACCAGGGTTTTTGACTGTTGAGTTCCCAGTCGTTCCAAAAGTACTGTGTAAACTGTAGCTAACTTCCTGTAGTACACAACGTCTAATTATTCTTTTCGATGGCTATGGTACAATGAAAATTTTTCCTTTTACAGAGAGAATGAACCTACTATTATTTCAGCAAGTGGGTCATGTAAAATCTCAAGAAACAGATATTCGTAAAACTACAGTGGCGTTTAGTTCTGCCAGTTTAAATAAGTTTGTGAAACTCGAAGAGCTTAAAATCATACTCATCATCAACAGTCAAAAGCCCAAGGTGCAAATAAATAGAAATTCCCCTTGACCACACATGGGTGTTACAGGCACTACCATGGTTACAGCCTGCACTAGAGCACACTGACCATCATGAAGTACAAAGTTCAATGCTTAGATTCAGTACCTTCAAGTAACTGTAACATGCAAGATTTCTATGAAGACTCAAGACTTGGGAATGAGGACATCCTTAAAAGCACAAAGGAATTTCCAATGGAGAGTTTGTTCAAGATATTTTACTGGTTTTCTGACTAGTAATGGTGACTTCAACACAGACCCCTTGCTGGCTTTACCACAATCAAAAGTACATTTTATTCTTATGTTGTGTTAATGTCACTGAATCTGTAAAATGATACAATTTAGATAAAAAAAACTGTCTGTGAAGGAAACAAATTTGGGTTCTGCTAAGGCATGAATAAAATTCCAGGGTTCAAAAACTGCTGTTATAAAATTTGTTAGTTACAATGCCAAAAACTCTCGGTGAAAAATTTAGAAGCTATTAAAGTAAATTTATTATCTACTTAACCAGACTATCTAATGAAATGGAAATCACAGCCATTGCGGAGAACAACGAGAACAAAGCCATTAAAGAAACTATGAGAAATACTAAAATAAGACCAACAGTTAGCGGTGCGTTGCTTGCTGAGGGTGACCTGGGCTTAGTGATGGGGTAAGGATAAGAAATTCATTCTTCATAGATATGAGGCTTGATGACATTGTCTGGGAGCCCAGCCTACAGCCAATCAGAGGTGGCGTGCCAAACATATTACCTGTATAACCTGTCTTTGAGCTGCTTGATGGAATAGTGTAGCTAGGCCAGTACTTGCAATCTTATCCAAAAAGTCAAGTTCATATTGCAAAGCACCCTCTATGGATGTGGCCTTATATTCATGTTTCGCTTTATGTTACCATTTCTGGTAAAATATCTTGAAATAGATCATTGCATTTAGGGATGTAAATGCCCTGTTGCACAGTGGCATCAGTAAAAGGCTGGATCCACTAAGCCTCAAAGGCAATGTTCAGTGTACAAGTACAGTACTAGTTAATTTGGGAATGGGGTTAATTCTATATAGAATTTTGAAATTTAAAAATTATTCTCAAAGAAAGCTGCTTCCCTTTTTTAGTAGAGTTGATGCTGATAGACACACCAACGAATAACATGGTCAGGCTAACAAAAATTCACCATTTCAAGGCAATGTTTCTCCTCTCTGAAATTGGAAGGATTATATCAGCAAAACGTTTATTTCATGAAGGGGTGTGTTTATAAAGGGTCTGCATTTTGCTATAAGTGGCCACAGGGCCACATTCACAGATTCCCCAAGATTAGAGTCCTGTGAGAAAAGTAAACTCTGAGGCTACTCTTATATGGCAGAACACTTAAATAAAAATTACAGTATAAATCAAATGACACCATGAGAGAAAATTCGATCCATGAAAACTCGAAATCTCTTTTGCATTGAAATAACCTGTGAATGTCCCCTTACCAAGTCTTGAGCGAACGTCTTTCTGTTTTTATGAAATAGGAGACTGCACAGAGGCATGAGGTATTTTCTACTCTAAACCTGACCAAATCTGAGAGTTGATCTTTGCAGTAGTTTAGCCACAATGAAAATGGCTGTGCTGGAAGAGCTTAGACACAGTAATGCTAACTATGATAATAAAAATATGATTCTCATGTAGACACTGGTACCAGTGAGTTCACCAATACCTCTAGCAATAACACAGGGTATTTAACACATCACCAATCATGTTTGTTTACAGATATTCAGCTTTCCAATTTTCACTACCGATCTGGTGGACCCCTCTAAGATACTACAGCAATTTTCAATGCATAATTGAGAGTTCTCAGCTGAGTTACAGGTAAGCTGAATGTTTAAGATATAAAATGTTACTGTAAAATGCATACTGGAATGTCCTCATAGAAAATCTAATATACGTTACATGGTTATGCAGTAAGACTATAGAAAATACAAAAGATACTAATGATGTACAAGAATATGATAAATGACATGAAAATGACAGCCACTGAAAAGCATAACCAAACATTGCTACTGAAAACGTATTGTGTAATCTAATGTCATTATTTGTTCCACATAACATATTTAGCTTAAAATAAAAAAAGGATGAATTCAAATCTAGCAGTGAATTGTTGCATCCAAGAAAGCATAAAGCAAATCTCCAGATTTATATGGAAACTTTAACAAAACTCATGTCATTAATAAAACAGCTCTAAAATTAAAAATCAGTTTCACTTAACTTAAAATCACAAAAGATCCAATATATTAAGTGTGTTCACCTTAGGACAAAGGCTTTGCCTACCATAATTATGCAATCTGTTTTATATTCAATTATAGTACCAGTATATCCTGTCTGAACTGCATATTATCCTAAACCTTTAAATTTATGGAAATAAAATACAACCAAGTTCCTTATGATAAGGAAGTGGACTTCATAAGATCAAATTAAGATCAGTATGTAACTTGATCAAAGCAAAATAACTGAAAACAGCTTCTGGGAGTGTTGAAGAACTATAGAATAATCTCAAGAATAGTTTTGAAAGAAAAAATATAGCTTCTTCAATTACAAATTTGCTTATAAACCTAGCTATATAGATACTGGTGTATAACCACATGAGGAGTACCCTTGCCCACAGTGTATGAGAAGTATATGGGCATGACCTCTAGAAACGTATGTTTTTTTTTTTTACCTATTACAACGCTTCAATGCAAGTGCCACGCCCTCAAATAAATGGAAAATGTCAGAGCTTCTTGAAGCTGCCCAGTATCCATATGGTAAGAGCCGAAATAAATAATAAATGCTGGAGTTATTATCTTCAAATTCTATATACATTACTGGTGAATATATTAAACTTTAAAGAAACTCAGGCAGCTCGATTAAGCACTTGAAAGGTATACATAACCGAATAGATTAGTTGTCTTAATTTAAACGAAGCCTGATGAGAAGAAGGTACAGATTATCATAGAGATCACCTAAAATATATCTTACCAAGTATCGTGTCCTTGTGGACTTCGCGTCCTTAAATCACTTCTCTATATATGTTGCTAAATCTAAGAATGCCTTATTTGGTCACAAAAAATATATTTATCATACACCAACACATGCATTACAGTACCCACTGTAAAGGCCTAGAAAGTCTCTAATAAAAGGCTTAGTCGTACACCAACACCATTTGTGTAAATGAGTTTTGTCTATAACATAAATCAGAATTCACTGGGTTACATAAAAGTGCAAAATATCGAAAACACGAAAGAAAAAATCTGTCGCGTTTCTTGAAATGAGACAGACACATAGCCAGATTATTCATTTTTTACACTAAAAACAAAAACAGATTGAAAACTCTTGGGGTCATCAACGTAATGGGCGACAACTTGACAACTTTCCCCTCCCCGACTCATCCCAGTTTAAAGGGTCCACAGTGAATCGAACCACTCTTCTCTGGAAGAAGAAGAAGAAGAAGAAGAAGCATCGAGGTGTTCCTGTTGTACTCACTTTCACCTCCAGTTCAAGTCCCACCTCGACGGAAATGGGAGAGGCTAACCATGTCACTACGGAACACATCACGTCACCACTAACAAATGACTGTAAATGCTGTGTGTGCGATGTATGTCAGTTTTAGGAATACATCACAGTAGAGCACATGATTCCTTATATATTATGAATGACACAAACATACAGTGACGTTTCAGATTCTAACCTGCTGATGATACGCTAACATTCTGGAACATCTAAAGCATCAAAAACGCACTGCAGTTTTTATTTTTTTTTTCCAAAAAGTCTCGGTTCTAAAAAGTGAGTAGGCAGTACAGTTAGTCTTATAAATGCTGACGATCACACATTTTTCCTATCATATTTAGAACCATAAAAGTAGCCTCAGGACCTGCCGTTCTGGGCCGTTTTTCCGTTTTTGCTTTTTATGAGCTCGTCGATCACTGCCACGTTGTTCTCAGTCGACTCCTTCTTAATACTGTCAGGGGAATCTGCGTTGTCGCCTTTGGTCGGGTCGTGACCTGAAACGTTGTTTTGCATGTCCTCCCTCACGTCCTTGTCCGGAAGGTGGTCAAGGTCCTCCTCGAGTGTGATGTCGGTGTGGTCGGAGTGCAGCACGGGGTTCTCATAGAAATGGTGCCTGGAGTCGTTTTCGTGAGTGTAGTAGAAGGCCGTGTGGCGGTTGTACATCACGATGCCTACCACTAAGATGATCAGCAGCAGAATGACGACCACGGCTGCCGTGACCACTGCAAGCACCAGGGAGAAGCTCGAGGAACTTGCACTGGCAGCGGCGACATCAAATGTTCCCTCAGGACAAGGCTGCAGCTCCAACCCATCTATTTCAATGATAGGCTTATCGTACATTTCTATGGGCGACTGGCATTTCAGACATTTTGGGGCATCTACGTCGGGCTGGCAGGCTTCTCTAAAGGCCTTGGTGTTATTCAGCCAAATTTTCAAGTAGGGAATATGGCACTGATCACAAGACCAAGGGTTACCATCCAGTTCTACATTGTGGACGCGATCTAAGCGCCGCAAAATAATTTCTGGCAGTCCTCTGAAATCATTCTTGCGAAGGTCGACGATGTGCAAACTGGGCAGTGAGTGGAGGACATCCACGGGGATGTATCGAAGGCTGTTGCTGGACAAGTTGAGGACCTCCAGTTTAGCCTGAGAGGCAAACATAGTTGGCAACAGTTGATTGAGATGCATATGGCTGAGATTCAACTTCTTCAGTTTTATCGCTCTCTTGAGAAGGTCTCGTATATGTTCTACGCTGAGCCGGTTGCTTCCAATGCTGAGTTCATGCATGTGGCCAATGACTGGGTTGAGATGGCGAAAGGAGGCAAACTGCAGTTTGTTATTAGAGGACAAATCGATTGCTAGGACAGCAGAGTCTTCAAATGCCATTCGGGAAATCTTTTCCATTCGATTTCTTGAAAGACCAAGGTCTTGCAAAGCCAGCCCTTTGAAGGTGTAATCTTTCAGCTCAAAGATCCTGTTCCCATCAAGATAGAGATGTCTCAAATAATCCAGGTCCATGTATTCCTCCGGGGCTAACATCGTGATATGATTGTTTCGGAGATCGAGAATCTCTAAGCGAGGCACAACTCTGTACACGAGCGATTTCACCATCGTGAGACCGCAGTCTGCACACCGGAGGGTTGTCAGTGAGGGGAGATCTTTCAGGACCTCTGGCTCCAACTCCCGAATCGCATTTCCACTGAGATCTAAGGTCTTAAGGCGGTTCAGCAGGAGAAACATTCGAGGGGCGAGGCCACGTAACTTGTTCCTCGCCATCGTCAGCGTTTCTAGATTCTCCAGAGACATGAAAGTTGCTGAGGCCACTGAGTTGATATGATTGTCATCAAGATGCAGCGACTGAAAGAAAATGATACAGATTAGTATTGGAGATAATCATAAGCCTGTGCAATTCATAAGGGATAAGCCCTTGCTGTAAACTGAAATATATAATGCTAATAGAGTATCTGAAACTTCTTAATGTTAAAGGATAAATTGCTATTTAAGGTTGTTGTTACCTTAAATCACTGTCAAGAAAAACGCTGGTTACAATAATTTCCAATTACTTAAGGAACTTCCATGGTAGCATGTCGCCATCAATGAGCTTTTTCCAATTCTTTTTTTCGTTCTTAAAGAGAAGGCTGATATGTATAGAACTGTAAAATTTAGTTGTGTGAATTTACTTGACAGGTGATCATTAGGTTGGCTAGCTATCATTTTTCCAAGATTCACAAAAGCAAATTGTTACTACCTAGTCAAGACACAATTCACTGAGCTCTCCTATCCGGTAAGTCAATTATTATTATTATTATTATTATTATTATTATTATTATTATTATTATTATTATTACTATTTGTTTTGCGGGGGTTATCACAGTCCTCCAAATTGACCGGGTGGTATTTATAGTGTGGGGTTCTGGGTTGCATCCTGCCTCCTTAGGAGTCCATCACTCTTCTTACTATGTGTGCCGTTTCTAGGATCACACTCTTCTGCATGAGTCCTGTTGCTACTTCAGCCTCTAGTTTTTCCAGATTCCTTTTCAGGAACCTTGGGATCGTGCCTAGTGTTCCTATGATTATGGGTACAATTTCCCATATCCCATATCCTTCTTATTTCTATTTTCAGGTCTTGATACTTATCCATTTTTTCCCTTTCTTTCTCTTCAACTCTGGTGTCCCATGGTATTGCGACATCAATGAGTGATACTTTCTTCTTGATTTTGTCAATCAACGTCACGTCTGGTCTATTTGCACGTATCACCCTATCTGTTCTGATACCATAGTCTCAGAGGATCTTTGCCTGATCGTTTTCTATCACTCCTTCAGGTTGGTGCTTGTACCACTTATTACTGCAAGGTAGCTGGTGTTTCTTGCACAGGCTCCAGTGGAGAGCTTTTGCCACTGAATCATGCCTCTTTTTGTACTGGTTCTGTGCAAGTGCCGGACATTCGCTTACTATGTGGGAGAGATGTTATTTCCATCTATTGTTCTTTGAACATATCTGGTTCTTAGGGGCTGATCTTGTGCCACTGTTATCATTCCTTCAGTTTCCTTCTGTAGCCATTGCCATGTGTCATCGCTGACCGTTCTTTAGACTGTCTCATGTATTGTCCGTGCATTGGTTTGTTGTGCCATTCCTCTGTTCTGTTTGTCGTTCTCCTTTCTCTGTATATTTGTGGGTCTTCGTCTACTTTTATCAGTCCTTCTTCCCATGCACTCTTGAGTCACTTGTCTTCACTGGTTTTCAGATATTGCCCCAGTGCTCTGTTCTCGATGTTGACGCAGTCCTCTATACTTAGTAGCCCTCTCCCTCCTTCCTTTCGTGTTATGTATAGTCTGTCAGTATTTGCTCTTGGGTGTTGTGCTTTGTGTATTGTCATAATATTATGTTTCCTAGTTTTCTAGTCTATGTAGCGGAGTTCTGCCTCCATCCATTCCACTATTCCTGCGCTGTATCTGATTACTGGTACTGCCCATGTGTTTATGGCTTTTATCATATTTCCGGCATTGAGTTTTGCCTAGAGTATCGCCTTGAGTCTCTGCATATATTCTTTCCTGATCGTGTCCTTCATCTCTTGGTGTTTTATATCCCCTCCTTCCATTATTCCCAGGTATTTATATCCTGTCTCATCTATGCGTTTGATGTTGCTCCCATCTGGTAGCTTTATACCTTCAGTCCTTGTTACTTTGCCCTTTTGTATGTTGACTAAGGCACATTTTTCTATTCCAAACTCCATCCTGATGTCCCCAGATACAATCCTTACAGTCTGGATTAGGGTATCTATTTCCTTGATGCTCTTACCATACAGCTTGATGTCGTCCATGAACATCAGATGGTTAATTCTGTTGCCTCTTTTCTTGAGTTGGTACCCAGCATCCATCTTCTGCAGTACTTTTGTCATGGGAATCATGGCTACTACGAAGAGTAGTGGGGACATTGAGTTGCCCTGGAAGATCCCTCTCCTGATATTAACCTCTGCTAGTCTTATTCCAGAGCTTGTAAGTATTGTATTCCAGTTGCGCATTGTATTTTTGAGGAAGCTGATGGTGTTTTCCTCTGCCCCATATATTTTCAGGCATTCTATTACCATGTCGAAGGCTTCCTTATAGTCTATCCATGCCATGCTTAGGTTGGTTTTTCTTCTCTTACTGTTCTTCATTATCATTTTGTCTATCAGGAGCTGGTCTTTTGTGACCCTACACTTCCTTCTGCAGCCTTCCTGTTGGTGGGGGATGGTGTTTGTATCCTCTAGGTAGTTGTATAGCCTTTCGCTGATGATACCTGTTAGTAACTTCCACATCATTGGTAGGCAGGTGATAGGCCTGTAGTTACTGGCTATATTTCCCTTACTCTTGTCATTCTGGACTAAGGATGTTCTTCCTGTGGTCATCCATTTGGGCACATGGTGATTTGTGATACAATGCTGGAGTTGTTCTGCTATTCTTGGGTGTAGGGCCTTGAAGTTTTTGAGCCGGTATCCATGGACTTCATCGGGACCTGGGGCTTTCCAGTTGGACATTTTCTTTAGTTGGTGTCTGACTGTGTCTGTCGTGATGTCAGTGAATCTTTGTTTTATTCTCCCTGTTTCTTCTGCCTTGACTTCCTGGATCCACGCTCCATATGTTTTCGGCTTCAGGAATTTCTTGGTGGTTGTCTTCCCCTCTTAGTTGGCTGCATAGTCTTTTCTGGTTGGTTCCGAATAGTTTGTTCTGTTGGTATCCCTTATTCCTGTTCATGTACCGTTGGATCTTATGTGCTTTGGCCTTAAGCCTCTGTTTTACATCTTCTATTGTGTTGTTTAGTCCCCTCTCCTGTACTTTGTATTTCTCGTTCAGTTCCTCCCTTATTTTCTTGCTTCATAGCCTTTTTTCTGCCATCTCTTTCAGTTTACTCAAGTCAGAGTTGCTGTTGCTGTTTTGGTTTCGGTTGGGTTAGTTGCGCTGGTGGTGTTGGTGTTCGTATCCCCATCAGTTCTGCTACTAATCTTGCTCCTGCATATTATTTGTTATTTGTTTCTGTGATATTGGTGGTGTGTATTAGTCTCATTATTTCATTGACCTCACTTGTTTTCTCCCTTAATTTCTGGGTGTTGTAGGCTTTCATGGAGGGGATCTTTGTTCTCTCTGTATCTGGTTCCATCCACTGTCTGATCTTTTCTACCCATTCTGTTACTTCGTCGGTGTTTCGTCGTGTGTCGTTGTTTGATACCTCATCATCCCTGTCGTCTTCTGTGGCATCGTCTCTCAGTTCGTCTTCTTGTAATTTGTTGTGGTGTTCCTCTCTTTCTGTTGGGGAGAGCCAGTTCTTTTTCTTTATGCTCCTTACTTGGTCTGCCAGCCTCTGCTCTGTTTGGGGGGTGTTATTCCTCTCATTCCAGATGTTGACCAACCTTCTTCCATATCCTTTCTCCGTCGGGTTGCCTCTGATGTAGCATCTCCATATTTCCTTATTTTCTTCTCTTCTCCATTTCTTCCTCTGGTTTGCTTCTGTAGCCCCAGTCTCTGGTTGTTGGTTACTATCGTTGTGGTGGTCAGTTGCTGGATGACGACCTCCAAGTACCTGACTGTCTTCCCCTTCAATTGGGCTGAATACCTGGCTGCCGGACGAAGCTCCTCTGTTGCCAGAGGTTCCATTTACGTCGTTGTCGTTTAATCCTTGATTTCTTTCCATCATTGCTGAGTTTTGCTATTTACCCCATTGCTGGACCCTACCCTATCAGGTGAGTAGACTGAGGAAATTATGGTAAAGATCCTTTCTCAAGGAATCAACGCCGAGGAGAGCGGTTCACCCATCCAACGACTGACCAGCCCCAATGTTGCTTAACCAGTCAATTGACGACCTAACCCACTCTGCTACGGTGCCACATTATTATTATTATTATTGTTATTATTATTATTATTATTATTATTATTATTATTATTATTATTATTATTATTATTATTTACAATAAGCGTATATTCTTATGATATTTGCCAAAATGACATGAACTTGTCCAGCAAACGTCTACAGAAAAGAATGGTCATATGTGAAAAATTGAATAATACGATGCCCGAGAACAAAACTGTTAGGTTTGAGACAAATACTGAACTATCTAGGAACGGGCGAGACTGTCTATATACGTACAGCCTAAATATTCATTTCCATTTTCATGACAAGGCACTTTAAATGTACATTATTGAATCTACAAAAATAGGCAGAATTAGCAAACTGCAGATGGAGCAAACATCATTTAAGGGTTGTAACATACAAAAGTGGACTGGATTATACTAATGAAAAGAATATTCTTTTCATAAATGCATCAAAGCTGTCCTTATCTGACCTGCTGTTTAGGTGCTGACTAGCTCGGTAACCCTAAAAAAATACCATTGCGTTGACTGCACTTGACCTCCGGAACCTATGTGATTCGACCTCAAAAATGGTATGGTGCCCTAAAGTTTCAGTTTATAGTAGAAGTATACAAATGCACATCATGATTCCTACTTTCAAGCATCTTATAAGTACCATTCAGAGTCTCTTTATCAGCTTCAGATGAAATGAGCTAAAATGATAAAAGGCAAGAAATGAACTTCATTAGTTCAACTGAAATATTTTTGTGATCTTCATTCAAAGGATAAAGTGCTTTATAAAAGTTTTTAAATCTTATTTCATTCTGGAAGCTAAAAAGGAACGTTTTTGAGATTCTGCAACATGTCTCCACGGGATGAAATCATAATCACACTTCATTATGTGCAAAAAAAAAGCAACGAAACTTTCCACCTTCCTGAAGGGTGCTCTACTTGCAAAAGAATTTGGAAAAACTAGAAACAAGTAAAAAATGAGCCGAAGTTTCTTCGGCGCAATCGAGTTTTCTTACAGCGCATAATGCTGCTTGAAACTTTCAGCAGCGGCCCATGAAACTTTCAGCCACAGCCCACTGGTGGTCTGAGTTGTTGGCACGATCATGACTAACTTTAACCTTTATTGAAATTTTAAAAAACTACAGAGGCTAGAAGGCTGCAATTTGATACGTTTGATGATTGGAGGGTGGATAATCAACATACCAGTTTGCAGCCCTCTAGCCTTTGTATTTTTCAAGATCTGAGGGCGGACAGAAAAAAAGTGCGGACGACAAACAAAGCCATTTCAATGTTTTTTTTTTTTTGGGGGGGCAGAAATCTAAAAGCTTAAGCATCAACAAAGCACCAGGATGCCGTCCAATGACTCAGAGGCGACGTAATGCTTCACTGACCTCGAGTGACCTCATGCCCCTCAAATGCGAGTCGAGGAGTAGAGTGATGTTGTTGTTGGTCAGGTTAAGAAGCCTGAGGTGCCTGAGGCCCCAGAAGGAGTTCTCGCCGATGGCTGGGACGTTGGACTTGGTGATGTGGATCTCCTCCAGCTGGGAGAGCGTCGAGAAGATGGGACCCACCGTCAGCGTGTTACTCTGGTCCTCCGGGGCGGTGATGGTGAGAATCTGCCGATAAAAGGGTGGGGTTTAATAAGCCCTGTTGCTTAAATAAAGTGTTGGAAAAGGAAATTTTTAGACTGTCAGTTAGTAAAAAAATAAAAAGGTATTTTTTATCTTAAGAAGCCTGAATTCTCTGTTGGTATAAGGTATAACAAAATTTGATATTTTAATTCTAAGTTAGAAAATGATATAATCTATCAAAAGAATGACTGGTATGATAGTCTGCAGGTTGAAGGGAAAAACACATGTTCTTGCAATTGATGCTCGTGCTTGTATAAAGCAAGTGTTAAGTACCAATACCGGCCACCCCCCTTCCGTTTTTTCATTCTTTCTGGTAAATTCAAAATAACCCCAAAATTCCCCTCTATATACACGAAGCACCCAAGTTTCACTTTACAAAAAAATAAATATATAAAGAAGGAAAAGGATGATGATTTTATTTTCGCATTTGGGAAATGTTGCATAAACAGCTCATGTTTTGTTACCCATAATCTATCCGGCTACCCATTCATAAAAATCAAAAGCTGAAAAGGGGCCATTTCTCCCTATTCGTGTGTGATGTTCTCAACTCGAATCTCATACACCGACGAATTTCGTCCATTTCCCAAAATCTTCGTCTTAGCGGCCCCATTTTCGCCGATCGATATGGTCTCCTTTCTCAGTGTTATTTTCTCCTTAAATTTCGTATTCATCTTTTATAGTTATTTCTTGGATGCTCCTCCGACACAGTTTCTTGGAATACATGAATATTTTTCGCTGCCTTTAACAAGTCCAAGCGTTTTATTATACACTTTCCTGGGGGAGTGAATTCCGATTTTCTGTTCTTCTATTACGTTTGTGATGGTTTCTTTGGTCCATTTGTATTCCTATATATATGTTGTAAATATATAAACAGACTATAATATATATATATATATATATATATATATATTATATATATATATATATATGTATACACACACAAACTACAAATAATAATAATATCGGTAAAGTCACAATATATATCAAAGGTTCTTAATTGAAAGTAAATGTTTATATGAATTTTTTTGAGCTTCATCATTTTAGTATCTAGATTTCATTGCTAATATGAACCTTTAACTTTAGTCATTACTCATTATTATTATTATTATTATTATTATTATTATTAATTCAAAATTTTTTTTAAAGATGAACGCATGCTTAAGAAACTTATCTCTAAAAACCAAAGACCTAAACAAACAAAGTCTGGAAATGACGATCATCAAATCTGGGAATGCTATTTTTCATGTTTTGTATTTTCCCAGCAATCAAAGTTCTCCAACAACCACAACCTCTGTGCCGTTTCAATGAAATACTGATGAGAAATGTCTATCTACAGGTCCATAAAAACTAAGAAATCTCAGAGGGACCTTTAAAACACAAATCGAATCTGTACCCCGGATTGTATTCCTTTTAATCAGGTCTACAAAACCTAATAAATCTAAGCGGGACCTTCAACTACGTATCTGTTTCCTTTTAAACAAGGGCACAAAAAAACATTACACTCACATCAAAGGACAAAGTCCAGAGCTGAAGGAAGGATCGAAAGAAATATCAAACTGAATTCGAGTTATTTCCCTCCCAGTTTCCCTGAAATATCGCTGTTTTCCTTCTGGGAGCCATTACAGATTATTTTCTTTGATTTCTGCCTTTATTGGAAGCGTAAAGAAGTTGCTGGTAATGGAACAGAGAAGGAAGATTGAATTGCATAATTTCTTTCCACTGGCAGTTTCAATCTTGCCCTTCAATTTGACCACTCGGGGGCAGGAGGGCGGGGGTGGGGGCGGTTCCATTCAACTTTATTTCGCGTATTTGTATCTGAGGCAATTCTGCACCCGCATGTAGCTCGCAAACTTTTGGAAAAGTTCCTTCGTGTTTGACATTCCCGAATTGGCCGGGGTCCGTGTGGGTAGGGACGGCTAGATGTACTGCACTATTTTGTTCTGATGGTTTAGGTGAGGTGATATAAGTTGCGACAGGGATTAAGCGGCCTGGTGTGGCACTTCGGGATTTTGTCCAACCAACAGAGCCAATTAGGCCACAAACAGTTACAGACTTTTGGCTATAAAAAAGGGAGCCTCATTTGCATTACCAAGAGAAAGACCATGAAAATTCAACTTCTTCTGAAGTGATAAATACACATTTTGAATGGTTAAATTATCATCCAACTACGCACTACAATGATACTATATCACTTCTTACGACAAGATACGAAAAATAAACACACTTAGTGTAATGAGAGAGAGAGAGAGAGAGAGAGACTTAATGATTAGACAAGAGTTACACGGAGTTTAAAGGACTAAGATGTCTCAAAGACTTGTTAGTCCATCCGAGGAGACATCATGTGCTCACTCACCTCTAGGAGCAGGTTTTACAATTCATTCAGTGTTCTAATGATTTTGACTACCTTTCTTTTAAACTTTTCCACACTACTGCTGTTTACAACTTCTGGTGGCGGTTTATTCTATGTGCCACATACCTTGTATGTGAAGAAGTTCCCACAATGGGATGTGTCGTATCTCTTCAGTTCTAGTTTCCTTCAATCATTTCAGTATTTTGAAAATCTCTGTTAGTTGTCCTCGCAATCGTCGTGTTTCTAATCCATACATGTTCCGGCTCTCTAGCCGTCTTCGGTAACCTATTTGCCTGATGGATGGAATTGACTTTGTGGCTCTTGCTTGTACCCCTTCTAATCTATTCAATTAGTCCTTTCTTAGCGTTGGTGACCAAAATTGTACTGTATATTCAAGATGGGGTCTAACTATTGATGTGTAAAGCTGCTTCTTTATATATCTCACTAGTTCCTTGCCTCCTTTTCAGCTTTGATGCACTGCTTTGTCGATTTCAAGTCCTTGGCACGTATTAATGATTCCAAGGTCCTTTTCTTGCTTATCTTCCTTGGATCATCTCTTAAACTTTCCACTGTATCTAGGTCTGCTGGAGAGAGAGAGAGAGAGAGAGAGAGAGAGAGAGAGAACTCTCTTAGTGATTTGACAGGAGAGAGAGAGAGAGAGCACCCCTCACCTTCGTGTCCCGCTCCATGTCGAAGACGGGTATCGGGTCCGTCAGGCTTCCGTTGTCGCAGACGACCGTCTTCCGTCCCGTAGCGTCGTATTCGCACTTGCACGACCGGGGACACCGTGCGGACGACACGCACGACGGAGCTGCGACGAGCACGACCAGCCACACGACCGTCCACGTCCGTGAGTGCGGTCCCTTCATCGTGCTGGAAAATGAGTGCATGAATGAATGATGGGCAAGATAATATATTATAACTGCAAGGAGAGATGTAAATGGATAATGTGGAACAATAAAAGTGAGGATAAATATAAGTAATGGGGGTCAAGATAATAATGGAAATAAACACGAGTAGACGAATGGAAATGAGGATAAATGATAACGGACAAAAGAAGGAAATGGGAGTCATTACGATTATCAAAATGGTTAAATGAGAATTAGAATACATTTGAATAGTTATTGGACGAAAAATGACGCTGAAAATAAACAACGATAAAAATGGATGAAGATAAATGGGAATAACTGAAGTAATGAATGGATGATGAAACGACAATAATTACATCAATAAACAATGGAACGACAATAATAACACTATAAATAAATAACTTATAAGCTGGAAACAAGTGTATGGCGCCACATCAAGACTGATTTTATTTAAGTAAATTCTCATAAGAACGTATTGAGCAATCAAACTTTGATAAACTATTATTATTATTATTATTATTATTCAGGAGACGAACCCTATTCATATGGAACAAACCCACAGGGGCCAATGACTTGAAATTTAGGCTTCCAAAGAATATAGTGCTCATTCGGAAGAAATAACAGAAGGTAAAAAATGGGAAATACAGAAAGGGGAGATCAGTTATTAGGAAGACAGATAAATTGACAAATGAATAAGTCAATAAATGGAAATGCAATTAAATAATTGAAATACAGGGAAAATGTATTAGGTTATAAGAATTCATGCAATTACAAATAAACTCAAAGTGATAAAAATTTGCATATGTACATAAATATACATAAAGTTCTTGGTCTATGTGCATATGGTACTGAATACGGCCTTTGAAAGGTTATATAAAGCTAATAATGATCTAAATACATACTTGTTGACTAAAGTGTGCGTTATACAATAAATAAATATATATATATTATATATATTAATATATATAAATATTTTACTAATTATATATATATATATATATATATATATATATATATGCACACATATAAATATGTGGTACATATGTAAATATATGTAAATATATATATATATATATATATATATATATATATATATATATATATATATTAGTAAAATATTAATATATAAAATCTACATAAGTAACAACATGACAAATTCAATTAAAATAAAATACGCATGAGAACGTTAAAAGAAAAACCCACGAGAACAAAGACACGCTCGCAAATAATGGATATTAATAATAAAAAAAAACGCAAAATAAGAAGCGCGCGATGAGATAAGAAGGAAATGACGCAACAAAAGAGACAAATACGACGAGAGACCCGTCGTGCCTCCCAGTTTCAAATGACGGACATCCTTCCGCTCGGCGGACGCCGGATCACAAAACCCGGATGTGGGATTAGATTTGGGTTTACGATTTCACAAAGACCATCTTTCTTTATTTCCCTTTTTTAAATTTTTTTCTTCCGGTTATTTGTGCCGTTTTTGTCATACCCTGTTCGTCTAAATCTTGCCACTTTAGTACTGGCTTTACCCTTTATGTATTTTATTTGTTTTCTTTATGGGAGGTAGAATTCGTCTTCATTAATTTCATGTTATCTTCCTTATGGTGCTTCTTGTCTTTCTTTTGTTTATTCGTTTCACTTGCCGCATTTGTCTCATTTCATAGACCTGAATATTTTGCGCTGTTTAGTAATATTACTCTATTTCATTTGTCCTTTTATTATATTAGGTATTTTAACGATCATTCCTGACTTTGCCTGATGTTTATTTAGATTAAAAACTAGAGAAAATTCCCACAAGACGTAAGTTCAATAGTTATGTTGATACTAAATACAATACAGATGCAAATCTAACAAGTGTAGTTTGATTAAAGGGAACGAATTACGATTGTATTTTTATAATAACATAACGTAGAATGTAAGGGCAAAACCGAATAACTTATTATTGACATAACATAGGCTTCAAAATGGTGTTATAAACCAAATACACTGCATTTTTACAAAGATTTGAGGAAGAGAGAATAACTGGTGGACGTACTTGAGAAAAAAGCAAGACCCCCTACTTCGGGAGAAGGGCCACAAAAGGAAAAGACGAAAAGAACAAGGGAAGTGTAAAATACAAGTGAAGAGAAGGTACAAAGGAAAGAGACAGATATTTGTAAAGAGTCTTTTCTAATATATTGTTACCCTGAGACTTCGGGGGCCCCTTCATTTTATTTTCCAGGAGTAAGACCTACTTTCCCCCCCACCATGTACCTTTCATATTCTTGTCTTTATTTACCTGGAGGGAGGCGGAGCGCGACTATAAGGACAAAGGGCTGGTTACCCCACTATGTGTATGTGTTTGTACGTACGTGAACCGATCTACCAAACAAACCCATAGAAAGGAATGGACGCTGAGCAAGTGTCTGGGTTCTCCCAAGGAGAGGCGAAATAAAAGAAAACACTTGCTGTTACGACCAGCTCACTCCCTCCGCCCTTTTCTCATCTGGCCTTGATGCTTCTAGTTCGGATGTTACGACTGTGAAGGGGAACTGACAAGACTAAAAGGGTCGGTGGTGGGGGCGGGAGAAATCTAAGTTTGACGAAAACGAATATATGAGTATATTATAATAATTAAATAACTTGCGCGCGCGCACACACATATATTATATACACAGATACATTAATTTATCAAAGTACTTGAGAATATATATGCATACTGTATACGCATATATATATATATCTATATATATAATATATACTATTTATATCTATATATATATATATATATATAATATATATATATATATATATATTATATATATAAGATGTATTTTTGCTCGTAACAATACTTTTCAGTCAAAAGAAATCAAGCTACGTCCAAATAAAAAGATACCCGAGAAAATGTCATAAGGACGCTAAAGAATTAGAGCCTATTTGTACATAATATATCTCTGTTTTTCTACTTCTTTCCGAAAGTCCTTCAAACAGATATGAAAAAGCTATATCTAGAAGACTATGCAGAACTCAATTTTCTATCGAGCCATAACTGGAATAGACTAAGGTTTTTTTTTTTATTTTTTAATCATAACTTCAAAAAAAACTAAGGCATTTTATTTTTTTGGCCATAGCTTCGGAAAAACTAAGTTTTTTTGAGTTTTGTTTTTCGAAAAAAAAACAAAATAGTTTGAGTCTAGCCATAACTTCGAAAAACTAATTTTTTCTAGCCATAACTTTGAAAAGACTAAGTTTTTAAAAAAAAATTTTACCCATAACTTCGAAAAACTAATTTTTTCTAGCTATACCTTTGAAAAGGCTAAGTTTTTTAAAAAAAAATTTTACCCTAACTTCGAAATAACTACTGATTTTTTCAGTCACAACTTGGTAAAAACTTAGTTTTTTTCTAGTCATAACTTCGAAAAAACCAAGGTTTTTCCCTAGCAATAACTTCAAAAAAGCCAGGTTTTATTCCTAGAAATAACTTCAAAAACACTAAGGTTTATTTTCTTTAATCTGAGAAGTTTGGGTGGGGATTTCGCCTGTTCTTAATACAACAGCTTATATTAACAAAGCAAAATGCAGTTTAGGCCGGACGTGTTAGAGAGGGAGAGGGGGGGGGGGGGGGGGGGGGGGAGAAGGTTGGGGCGGGGGAAGAAGGTTGGGGCGGGGGCTCTCTTAACTAAATTCTTGAGATAGTTACATCGGCCGCGAGTCTCCTCGCTGGGTTGAAAAGCACGGCATCCCCACCCGACAGGAGCCTCAGCCTGTTTTATAGCTGTTACCTTGATCTCCGATGCCTCTGTCACTCTTTTAGCTGAATATGAAAATAAATTCTTGCTAGAGACTCCAAACGCCCATCAGAACACAACCAGCTTCCTTCGAATAAACCCAGTCGAATTCATACACACATATATATGGACATCCTTAAATCCCCGGTAGAAAGGTAAGTGAAACAGGGACTTGGAATAAGTACGTTCGTAGTATATTCTACAGTTTCAAGTTTTTGTTTATAAAGGACTGTCAACTTCTATTATATTCAGTGTGAACTATAAAATGTAGAATAAATTGCGAAAGTACTTGTTCCAAGTCCCTGTTCCGTTTACCTTTCTACCGTGGGTTTAAGGATATTCTTAGGTACGCGTGCCTTCGTACTCCACCGGACACACATGTACATATACGTATACATATGCTTCTATATATGTTATACACACATACATATATTACATATTACATAAATCCAGAATGGTTCCACGCAATATGCAAATTCGGGCCAAAACAAAGGCAAAATTGCAAAACGCGGCTCCAACGCCCTGCACGGGCACTTTGGCTAATGGCTGCCATAAAAGCCTAAAATCCAAATAAATAGCCCAGGCTGACCTTCGCGTGAACGGGCGAGAAAGTATATTTGAACAAGATGTAATTACAGCACCGCTTGTGCGCCTGTTTGCCCAACAAATGGCATTCTGTGTTATTGGCACACACCAATATATTGCGAAGGAAGTGCGTCAAATATGCAACATGGACGCCTCATCGACCAATCAAAATTCAAATATTTAAATGTCCAAGGGCCGCTGCCCAATCGAAATTCACGAATATTTAACGAGGAGGGTCCATCGGCCAATCACAATTGTTATTCCATTGACACTATTTAGGCTCGTTGGATTCGCTCGGACACTGCGTTTGAATTTTGTATCACAATTTTTGGGAATGATCTGTCATGTATTCGACGGATTGATGATGTCTCTGTGACAATAACAGGTGCTACTTTGGTTTGTTATCTACGTGATAGTAAGCTCCTTGGGACGCCGTGTTTAGTGCTAGCCCCTCGGGGATCAAAGTATGATATACACCCATTTCTATATTGTGTGGTCGACTTATTATATTAATAAATGATATCTTCGTGTGGGCGTCTACTTTACATTCAAAATGTGGTGTTTAGTGCTAACACCTGGGAATAGGTGACGCGTTGACAGCAAGCCAAATTAGCACTGACTAACGTTTTTGTCTTTGTTAAACGTGCGATGATTGTTTTAGCCCATTATTATTATTATTATTATTATTATTATTATTATTATTATTATTAATTATTATTATTATTATTATTATTATTTTATTGTTATTAGAGTGTGCAATAATTCATATAGAACCATCTAAATACGCAATTACTTCGTACGAAAGCTTCCACAGACTAGAATGCCCGTAGGGTAAAAAATACGATTATAATTATAATATTTACTATTATTATCATACTCTAATTATGCGCCCACAGACTGAGCCATATGAAGAGAACCCTAACTCACTGAGAGTCTCCAAACATAGAGAAGAAAATATGTGAAAATTAGAGAACGACTGAGCGAAGAGATGGTAGAGTAAATACAAGTAAAACCGGAACATTATTTCCAAAACTTAAGTGTTCATTTGTTTTTATGAATATTGTAAAAACCAATCGGCGCGGAAGTTCTTCCACTATATAGACACTCATAAGTCAAGATAATTGTAAGCATATGAAGTGAAATATGCAATAGGAAACAAAACCCTCTTTTTATATATATAAAAAAAATGTGTTCCACAAATGGAACTCTAATCTTGTTAAATGTCTATTTCCTAATAAAAAGTTACGTTTTCACTAACCAATAGTTGCATTCCAGTACCAAGAACGACTTTATTCTTGAGTGTGATATAACATCTCTTCAATGTCACATAATTCGGACTCTCTTCAGCATATATAAAAGCTCTTCTCAGGTCTGATGGATTATTATTGATAGTTATTTCAGTAGAAGAAATCTCTTCACATAGAACAAGCACACCAAAGGGGCCATTGACTTGAAATTCAAGCTTCCAAAGAATATTGGTCACATCCTCCCACCGCAGACCCCACACTGGAGCAGTAACTGTTCATGATATAGAGCCCTTGGGGAGACGCGAACCCACGACATCTGAGTGGCAACCACGACACTAACCAATATGCCGGCGGACCGTAATCTCTATTTCTGGATGCAAATTTCTCTTGCACACATTCACACACCAATAGAAAACATTTTCACAATTCCGCGAGGCTTGGCGGACGATATTCTTCATAATCACCTGATTTCCACCTCCATAACTTTTCCCTTAACCAATCAGCGAGGAATAATCCTTACTACGTCTGAGTGACCTTGAACAAAGACAAATATCACCACGGTAAAGGTCACTGGGTGTCTGATTTGAGGCTAAAACAAACAAACAAACAAACAAACTGGTCCACCATCATGAATGCAAGAACAGTTATCGGGAAAAATTCGTGTCACCTCGAGGACGATTTAAAATTTGACCCAGTGACCTTGGGTCACGGGGTGGTCAAGTTATCCGGTAAAAAGATAAATCTGCGTGACCTTCCAGACTCATACCGAGTTTAACTTGCAGCTGGAACAAAATATTGGTACCTAATTTGAATAAAATACAAAGACTTTGGACGTGTGTACAAAGTGATTACTAAACCATACAAGTTAAATATGCCGTGTACTAAATGAGGTTATCAGTTACAAAGAGTAAGAAAATAAAAACCAAAATACAATCAATATTTATTCATTGTATTAAATAAAATCACCATTTCGTTTTTATAACTTTTTTAATTTCACTTAAACTTTTCGGTACACCAAGCATCTGGCAACTGAAAGAACAGTAAACATTAAAGTCGTTTACATGTGACTTCCACGTACTATATATATATATATAACCTTTAGGCCCATAAATGCCCCGCAAGGGCCATAACTGCCCCGTGTTGACGCTACGTGGGCCAGCACACAGCTCTCCGATTTTACTATTTGCACGGCCGCTTTCAAGTTATGCGCGTCACATTAACGATTTCTATGAATGGGGATCGACAGAAATCCTGAATGCAGACAAACGACGCATATTTGAGTTTAGGTGTTTTGGGGCTGGTGCGTGGAGGTGTCAAATCTGAGGACAAACAAATGAACGAATACACACACATATATATTATATATACTATATACATATGTGTATATATATATATATATATATATATATATATAGTATATATATATACACACATATATACAAGTATAAAAGACCCATTAAAACACTCGGGTTTTAAGTTAAGGACTATATTTAAGTGGACTAGCTTTAAACCCTACTATTTTAACGGGCCTTTTATACTTGAGACGTATCCTGTTAAAACAGAAGAATTTATTTGGATATATATATATATATATATATATATAATATATATATATATATATATATATATATATGTGTGTGTGTGTGTGTGTGTGTGTGTCTGTGTTAGAAAGAGAGAGAGAGAGAGATAATTTACAATGAGGAACTAAACTTCCATCACAAAGAGTATCCATATACAGACAACTCACGGAAGGAAATGAATAACAGCTGATTATGCCATCAGCTGGGAGCGATTTACCCAGCAGTCAGCTGATCTCGGCTTGAACGACATTTCCATTAATGCGCTGCATCCCAAAGGCACCTTAACGAATATGTACAATTAGAGCGCGAATAGAATGCACCCGGGTTTATTTTCGTTTCCCGCGAGATGGCATTCAATTAAGGCACAAGAGGGATGGATAAAAGAAATGTACGGTGATTGATAATAATAGTTATAATAATAATAAGTGTTGCTAAATGAAAGGGAAAGGAAGTGTCGGTTCCAGAGTTCAAATGCTAAGCTTTGTAATTCTCCTGCTGCTTCTGTTTTCCCGGACTAATCTTATAAACTTTCGTTCCTTAAGGAATGGAATATAGATTCTAGACAGAAGGCTTGAAAGGTACAACACGAGGAAAACCTCAAAAAAGCTGCATTATGAAGCAAATGTTAGGAGAAGGTGGATAGCTAGACAGAGGAGTGAGAATATGAATGGAGGTACAGTAAATGGAATAAAAGGCGTTGCACCTAGGGTCCGACGGGACGCTTCGTAGACCTTTAAGTAATGCCTACAGCGCACCGTGTGACAGGGTGGTTGCTTCCTTCAGGGGTAGGTAAGCTTTGCATTTTTTTTTCTTTCCATTTTCCTTTTCTCGCTTCCTTCGGGGCCGGGCTAGAGAAAGGATAACAGGTCCACGCCCCATTTTGTATGCTCATTATGTGTGTATATAGGGTATATATATATATATATATATATATATATATATATATATATATATATATATATATATATATATATATATATATAATATGCATACTTACATACACACACACACGCATATATATATATATATATATATATATATATATATATACACGTAGTGCATAGCCAATGCTAAAATTAATTTTTACTCAAGACAAGTTTTCCTTTGGTTAAATTGAATATCTGGTTATTCAGCAGTTGCAGAGAGAGAGAGAGAGAGAGAGAAATACTGGCCATCTAAATGGAGAAGAAATAGAGAAGTAAAAGTCACGCAATATTTGCAGGAAATTGAACCTTTGGTAATAATGACAGACTTGAAACAAAAGAGAATTAGAAACTAGAGTTTTGGCTTGGGAATATTAGTTAATAATGTTTCAGCGTTATTAGTCACGACGCTGTGCTTATCCTTATGGCCAGAAATTTCTAATCTCTCTTTTATTTCATTTCCTGAAATATGTACAGAATGCAAACCTGGGAAATACAGTTTGTCAATATTGATCTTTATTTGAATAAACGTCCTATTACACCAAGATTTTCGGAAATATAACATTCATTTCATCGGAAATTATAATCATATTACTAAAACCCTGATACATAAGAAAGGAATGAAATATTTTGGGAAATGAAACACTACTATTCTGATGTGAAAACTAAGGTGTAATAAGAAATCCATTGTCCGTCTCAATCTGCCTTATTCCAGAAAGAACTGGAATGAAAATAGAATGAAAATAATGTACGAACTTTAATATTCCATAAGTTCAGACGTGAAACCAATACCAGCTATAGTCAATGCTCTTAATGGTTTGGAATGTTTTAGATATCAGTTATGCTTTTACGATATTATTATTTTAACATTCTTTTGGGACAAGCAACGAGGTCACCAATGTGATATGACGAACAAGTAATTATGGGCCAGAGAGAGAGAGAGAGAGAGAGAGCACAATAATCAAACAAGTCCTACAATCTGAGATAGGAAATGAAGATCAAATTCGGACATACTGAGAGAGAGAGAGAGTTGCAAATATATGTAAATATGAAATAAAAAACAATCAGAAAAAGATGAAACACAGGGGTTCTGAATCATTCTTAAATCCCGCGTATCGGTCGCAAAATAAAGGTAGAGAAAAAGATGAGATAATGAACGCAATTCTTCGAAACCCATTATCTGCTGCCAACACGATGAACTCTTAGACGAAGTCGAAGTCGTGGCTGCTAATCGGACGCAGCAGCTCCCACTCATTTTCTTAATCAATTCAAGGAAGTGTTGCGAATTCTCCCGCCGTTCCAGAATACGCAATTATCGGGAGACAAAGCAACTGCTAGAGTATCAAGGCAACACAATAGAAATTATTAAAGAGTCAGCGTAACTACCCCCACCCGCTTTTTCTCCCTGAGAGTGGAATGTTACAATGCGGATTATAAGGATAAAGCCATTGCGTTTCTCTCTCCAGGATAACAACAGGATATGGAGACAAAACAGCTTTCACTTCCACATTCTCCTCTCTTCAGTAACGAGAAATGGTTGAGTTTCTTCAAAAATGATGATTATCAGAGCAAGCAACCGTCTCTCTTTTCCCCTTTCCAATATGTATGAGAGAGTTACAAGGAGTTACAAGGCCTAGGATGTCTCAAAGACTTAGTAGTCCATCCGAGGAGATATCGTGCGCTCACTAGGAGCAGGTTTTACTGTTCATTCACAGTGTCCTAATGATTTTGTCTAGCTTTCTTTTAAACTCATCCACACTGATGGAGCTACTATAGCAAGAGAGAGAGAGAGAGCATTTCTGTCATCTACTTGTGAAGCAGCTTTCGCCTACAAATGTCATAACGGTAAATATCACACATCTCCACCGTAGAATATGTGACAAATATATCATAAATCTCCACAGATGCAAATATGCAAACAAACAAACACATACATATGTGAGCGTCAAGAATTTGTCTAAGGCAAATCGACGAATGAAAAAGACCTCCAAGAACAAAGAACAAAGCACAGGACAATGAAGCAGAGACAGTTCTCCAAAAGCACAACAGGGCTGCCATAGACTTTGGGTTCTTGCCAATACTCTGTGTTATAGGTGACCCTAAAGGTGGGAGGGGGGGGTTGGAGGCAGGGGGATTGACTCCATAACCCAAGCACCCAACATCCTCTCTCTCTCTCTCTCTCTCTCTCTCTCTCTCTTCCTGTTGGTCGTTTTGTTCTTTCAAGTGTATAAGCGTTAGATAGCAATAAGAATTATTCTCATTAATCTACAAATATATTCATTTTTGGAGCAAAAATATACTATCCCTTCATATACAAAATACTACTACCTAAATATATGCGAATACTCTCTCTCTCTCTTTTCTCTTAAACGTAAACGTACACACGCACACACACACACACACATATATATATATATATATATATATATATATATATATATATATATATATATATATATATATGTATATATATATCAATAGAGGGATCCACAGTAATACTCTTGTTTAGCAAGACGAAATATATTTGTGGAAATATTTACGAAGTTTAAAGCTTTCGTCCATCCTTCTGTGGACTATATCTATATATATGTAATGTATGTATGTATGTATGTATGAATATATGCATACGAACATCCTCGGATAAATGGCCGTCCTCGCCTTGCTTTAGCAATGGAATTTAGGTCACAGAAGGAGCGAAACAAATTTACACCCACGGGATTTCAGTGTCTAAATCTATGATCCTATGACCCAATTACGATGGAAATCGAAAGCCATTCTCTTCAAGAGCGTCATCATCCCTTGAGAGAGAGAGAGAGAGAGAGAGCATATTGTTAGAGCTAAGGCAACGACCATTTTCAAGTAGAATGCGATTGATAATACAGGTCATAATTTATATTTGAATTGATATTTCTCAAAATAACTTTTGTTTCTAACCTGTCAGAAACTAATACATAAATTACATAAATGAACGGGACATCATTTGATTTTATTCATTGGGGAGCTTTCTTTCTTCTTCAGTTCTCTCATTTACTATCCACTCTTGCCATCATTTACGTTTATTCTTATTTCATTTTTTAGTTTTTTAAAAAATTAATCCTTAAAAGACCAACAAAGGTGTACTTTCAAAGCCAAAATGACGATGGGAAATTGACAGATACTCTCTCTCTCTCTCTCTCTCTCTCTCTCTCTCTCTCTCTTCTCTCTCTCTCTCGATCCTAAAACTAATACATCAGTGTTGTACCAAGTGGCAATAAGTAGTAACTTGTATAAAGGATAGCCGGATATTTTAATGTAAAAAAAAACTCAACAAAGCTAGGCAATAAATAAAAGAAATATGATATGTAAAAAGAGGTCGTTGGAAACCTAATGAAAACAATTGATATATTATATTTTAATCGAGCTTCAACACGAAATCAGTCAACTATTTAAAGTTAGTCTTATATAACAATCAAATTAAAAGGGTAAACGTTGGAACCCAATGATTAGTTAGTGCTACACGTAGTGTAACACAAAACTAAAACGAAAGCCATCCTATGATGGCAAAAGGTGTTTGGATTTCAAGTAAGATGCCATAGTATGGTATTGTGCTCATAGCGCAAGTTAAGTGGCTGAACAGGATGTGTAAGGTATGTCTGGAAGAGGGAAGAGTTCTAAAGCTCTAATTATATAACACACACACACACACACACACACACACACACACACACATATATATATATATATATATATATATATATATATATATATATATATATTATATATATAGAATTGAATGATATATGTCCAAATAGTAACATTTTATGATTCATGTTTACTTCAAAAACCTCCATTATATTTCTTCTGCCGCAATATCTCGTGCTTACAAGTCTGTTTTTGTACATACATAACTGGGTATTCATTCTTATCTATTCTTCATATGGGGGTTCCATGATCGGAATGGATGCTTCCTAAGTTAATAAACTTTTATGGGTGTCCGATGTCGACGTTTGGCCATTCTGAATAATAATAATTCAGGCTGAAATCCATTTAGATTTGAATACAAGTGGACCTCAAGTCACAATGCTTTCAGTGCTGAAGAGTTTCCAAGGACAATGAGAGAGAGAGAGAGAAAAAGAACCATCAGTTAATATCCAGTGAATTGTTCTGTGAACGAGTCCAGATGGTCGAGATTGCTCATGGACTCTGTATTGCCGTTGAGGACCCTTTTACAGCTCTCTCTCTCTCTCTCTCTCTCTCTCTCTCTCTCTCTCTCTCTCTCTCTCTCTTTCTTTATAATACTTTTCTCACAAATCATTATTATTTCCTTTCTCTCTATCGCTTTCTGTTTTTCTTTCTCATGACACACCACCCACGCACTCTCTCTCTCTCTCTCTCTCTCTCTCTCTCTCTCTCTCTCTCTCTCTCTCTCTCTCTATCCCAAAATATCCTTTTCCTTCTGAATAACATCTCATGCTAACTAACTCATTTCTTGGCGCCGGGCATTTTCCATACCTTATCTCAGGTTAGAATGTATTCGACCCTTTGAGCATCTCTGGAATCAGTTTAGGAAGGCAAGATCATAGCGCAAAAGACTTAGAAGTGAACCTGAACTAAGAGGTGGGAGATTTGTTGGTGCCAAAATTAATTGAAAGAACTGTGAATATTTCTGGTGTAGCGGGACATTCTCTTATGGTAGTTTATATAAGTAAAATGTTCTCCTTTAGTATTTCATGAGTAAAAGGTCCTGCTACGATAGTTCATAAATAGCAATTCTAATGAACGCCTTTATAAATACATAAAGTATTGTTTATTATTATCATTTAATAACTATTGAAAGATTTTATTCTTCACCGCATATGACTGTAATCATCCACTCCATAGACACAAGAAATCATCGTGAAATTATACCAATAAATATAAAGATTTTATCTCTCGTATTCATAAATACTGCACAATTACCTTTGTAGAAATGAAACAATTTTCCTAGAATCATTTTCGTCAATTCCACGAGATCGGATCTTTCATAGATAGTGAACCCCAAGGGTTTTAAACCGGTATGTATCCACCTTTGCGGCGGTTAGTACAAGCCCCTTGGGGATGACCGTAACGACATAAACAAAAGACTGTGAATATCATAAACATAATGGCCCCTAAGAAATGATAGTCCTAGATAAACCCTTGGAGGTCACTTTCCAGGAAAATCTGTAAAATCTTCTCAGAACCTTCATTAGTACCAAGATCCAATCCTAAAATTACACGGCGCACTCTTGTTGAAGCTCAATATATTTCTGAGATTATCCTATAAAGACAAGTAACTTTTTTTAACCCTATATATACCATTGACTTCCTTAAAGCCAGAGCATTAATTGTAAATCGAATGTTATCTTAGGAGAGCAGAAGGTTGTTACAAAGATCGTAAATATAATGCCAGTATTTTTGGGTGTAAAATGGTGTGACACTTGTTGCAGGGATTAGCACGTACGCCTGTTATGCTGAAAACTACAAAATATCAGTTGTGCCTTCTAAAGCTACTCTTTGATTTCGGGATATTTAAATTGAAAAGGAATGAACAGTTAGGCTGTATTCACAGGTAAGAACATATATATATATATATATATATATATATATATATATATATATATATATATATATATATATATATGAATTTCTCTGCTTGAAATACACTTCCTTTCATATGTTTCCAATCTTCATCTACTCAATTATTTTGTGTCTATTTTTAAAAGATAGTTTATGCAGAAACCAGTTATCATTGGATACATGTATTCAGTCTAAACTTTCTTTTTCACCAATATCTGATTTGTCTTACAAGGGCATTCCAATTGCTGAAAACAGCAATGAAAGCATACGATGCTTAGTCAGCAGTTTCGTATACTATTACCCCAGTCTTCCTTTAAAAACCGGACTCTATCGCCGCAGCTATTTCTATTTATAGGACGAAGACGCTCGCAAGAGAATGAGAGAGAGAGAGAGAGTTCGCTCAAGTTTTGAGGCGTTGCTGCTTGTAGTTCCCTGCTTCGGCCAAAGTTCTGAAAGCATGAAATTCAATGCGGAGTGCGGTTTCGGGAAACTTACTGCTCGCTTCAATGCAAGGATTCGTTATCCTTGTTTTGTGTGTGTGTGTGTGTGCGTGCGCGTGCGTATGTGTGTATGTGTGTGTGTGTGAGAGAGAGAGTTTGATTTTTTTATCCTGTCTCTAAAGCTGTTCTCAGCATCTGGACACCTCATGCTTTTGGACGAAAGCTTTCTACGCATCTGCACAGTTTATAGACATAGTATAATACCTATGCCACATAATAATAGACGGCAGTGAAACACGAGGAGTAAAAGCAGTGAACAAATGAATGAAGCATAAATTATTCACCTGTAAGCAGGAGCACACAATCCCTATAATGCATATTTTACACGTGCATAATTTTGCAATAACAGTAATATTATGCTTCTCAACTACAAACGTAAGCTTCATAAGTGTATCAACTGTACCCAAATGTGAAGGGTAAAAAATAATGCTGACAATGGAAATTGATTTCTCCTCCGGGACAGCTATACTCACAACGACTTACGAGTGCTCAGAGAAAGTATTTTTGTGCTGTAATGAGCGTGAATTATGCATGCGGGCGCCGAAGGTGTCGCGTTTCCCTTGGGTATCCAGCTGGTGTCTTACTCTCGTGTCTCGAGTGGTCATTGTCGAAATCTTCCGCGATCTCGCGTGTGGTTTTTCAAGGCAAGGACTCGTGTCTATTATTGGTCATCCGTGACCAAGTGATTCCTGTTGAAGTCAACGGTATTATTTCTAGAGACTATCTTTTTATCTAGACTTTTTCTCGTTAGCCAAGCTTCTCGGGAATAAGGGAAAAGTATACAAGTTTCTTTCCAATTACTGATCATAGCCGTCGGTCCGTTTCTCCACCTCTCTCGGCGGCGTCTTCAGGACGAGATGACAAATTGACTTAAAGGGTTTTTATTGAAGCACACGGACTTTGGAGCTAATCATGAAATGTCAAATATGACGTCACTGAAGTGCTGAATTTCTATTGGTCGGCGGGTCTCATCCTCTTGCTTGCAGTCTGAGCGGCAGCATCAAGGGGATTTCTGGTGCTCCGTAGGACACGTCCTATGTTACGAGAGCAGCAGAGGGCGTGAGCGAGGGTGTGATTGCCGTCTCTGGCCGAGAGTTTTGACCAGTTCCAATGTTGGTATTTTTTGTTGTCTTCGGGAGTATTCTGTGGCACGTTTCCCCCATCAGATTCTCACAGATATCTTGTGGTTTTCTTGAAGGAGGGAGGATGAAGTCCCGTGTTCCTTCGTTTGTTTAAAGCAGGCCGTTGTTCATTTATGCAAATGGCTCCTGTTATTTGTAATCTGCGGAACGGGTCTTCTCAATGGACGATCTCTGTGCCTTCTAATAATTCTTCTAACATTGGCTTCCACTCGTGGGCGTCTATATAGTAATGTTGGAATATATAGTCTCTCTAGATGAGTAGATATCAAGTTAATTTTAAAAATATTTTTCGAGTCCTCTGTGATTGAGAAAAATTTACCGGTAAAGCTAAAGGTTTCCATGGGTGTATGAAAGTATGTACGTATGTATGAGTATGATTATTGACTTACTGCCGAATGCACAGTGATGTGAATTTCTGGAAATAGTTCTCGCCCGTTTGAGTCTTAACGAGTCGAGAAAACGTTACTTCACGGTTTGTGGTTATAACTCGCAATCAAAGGCCTTGCATAAAATGCATGTAAACGGAAGGGTATCATTTTTTGGTGGCAACTATATCTGAGTGAAAACAGCTCTTAGCTCTTCCCCTTTCAGGAGGTGGTTCCAAAAGGTCACAGACATTTATACGTGCATAGAAGGTGCCTCATTTGCAACGTGTGACAAAATGCACACACAACAGAAGGAATTATTATTATTATTATTATTATTATTATTATTATTATTATTATTATTATTATTATTATTATTATTATTATTATTATTATTATTATTATTTTGTTATAACTAAATTAAGTCCAATGTGAGAGAGAATTAAGAAAAAAAAAGCCAAACACCTTTCAGTTAATAAAAAAAAAAACTGAAGCTTTCCATGTTTTAATATTCTGTTCCTGTTGGAAAAAATCTTAGGACAGCGGGTACTGGTATCAATATACTAAATATACTATTTATGGAAAGGCGAGGGACAAAAGTATTCTTTGAATCAAATTTCACAGTAAAGATGGCAGTATCTGAGTTTAGAAGCTTGTCAAGATGGAAACCTATTCGGAATTTTTTTTTTTAAGACTGAAAACTTCCCTCGAGAGATGGGGGCATTTGAAGGTGGACCTTACACGCAGTATTTCTCTCGAGATTTTTATCGTTTAATCTCAAGGTTCATCTGGGACCGGGGCTCGATTGCCGAATCAGTCTTTATCAAGACTCGTAACCTTTATACTAAAAGACTGCGGGATTATGTTCAAAGAAAATCTTTTTCCCTCCTCTTCTGTCATCTATAAACATCGGAGAATTTTCTGTGCAGTAGATACACTATTATTTGAATTTTTGTTTTTAGAGCAAGGCTATAAATTCATTGATTTGACTGCCTAATTTGGCGGACAGTTTGGTAATGACAAATATAACTGGAAAAGTTTAGTAATGTCGCATTTATTATTATTATTATTATTATTATTTTTTTTTTTTTTTTACTGGGTGTGGGGTTCCGGGTTGCATCCGTGCCTCCTTAGGAGTCCATCACTTTTCTTACTATGTGCGCCGTTTCTAGGATCACACTCTTCTTCTTCTGCATGAGTCCTGGAGCTACTTCAGCCTCTAGTTTTTCTAGATTCCTTTTCAGGGATCTTGGGATTGTGCCTAGTGTTCCTATGATTATGGGTACGATTTCCACTGGCATATCCCATGTCCTTCTTATTTCTATTTTCAGGTCTTGATACTTATCCATTTTTTCTCTCTCTTTCTCTTCAACTCTGGTGTCCCATGGTATTGCGACATCAATGAGTGATACTTTCTTCTTGATTTTGTCAGTCAACGTCACATCTGGTCTATTTGCACGTATCACCCTATCTGTTCTGATACCATAGTCTCAGAGGATCTTTGCCTGATCGTTTTCTATCACTCCTTCAGGTTGGTGTTCGTACCACTTATTACTGCAAGGCAGCTGATGTTTCTTGCACAGGCTCCAGTGGAGGGCTTTTGCTACTGAATCATGCCTCTTTTTGTACTGGTTCTGTGCAAGTGCCGGACATTCGCTTGCTATGTGGTTTATGGTTTAATTTTTCGTATTGCACTTCCTACATATGGGAGAGATATTATTTCCGTCTATCGTTCTTTGAATATATTTGGTTCTTAGGGCCTGATCTTGTGCCGCTGTTATCATTCCTTCAGTTTCCTTCTTGAGCTCTCCCCTCTGTAGCCATTGCCACGTGTCATCGCTGGCTAGTTCTTTAGTCTGTCTCATGTATTGTCCGTGCATTGGTTTGTTGTGCCAGTCCTCTGTTCTGTTTGTCATTCTCCTGTCTCTGTATATTTCTGGGTCTTCGTCTATTTTTATTAGTCCTTCTTCCCATGCACTCTTTAGCCACTCGTCTTCACTGGTTTTCAGATATTGCCCCAGTGCTCTGTTCTCGATGTTGACGCAGTCCTCTATACTTAGTAGTCCTCTCCCTCCTTCCTTTCGTGTTATGTATAGTCTGTCCGTATTTGCTCTTGGGTGTAGTGCTTTGTGTATTGTCATATGTTTCCTGGTTTTCTGATCTATGCTGCGGAGTTCTGCCTTCGTCCATTCCGCTATTTCTGCGCTGTATCTGATTACTGGCACTGCCCATGTGTTTATGGCTTTTATCATATTTCCGCCGTTGAGTTTTGACTTGAGTATCGCCTTGAGTCTCTGCATATATTCTTTCCTGATCGTGTCCTTCATCTCTTGGTGTTTTATATCCCCTCCTTCCATTATTCCCAGGTATTTGTATCCAGTCTCATCTATGTGTTTGATGTTGCTCCCATCTGGTAGCTTTATCCCTTCAGTTCTCGTTACTTTGCCTTTTTGTATGTTGACTAAGGCGCATTTTTCTATTCCAAACTCCATCCTGATGTCCCCAGATACAATCCTTACAGTCTGGATTAGGGCATCTATTTCCTTGATGCTCTTACCATACAGCTTGATGTCGTCCATGAATATCAGATGGTTGATTCTGTTGCCTCTTTTCTTGAGTTTGTACCCGGCTTCCATCTTCTGCAGTACTTTTGTCATGGGAATCATGGCTACTACGAAAAGTAGTGGGGACAGTGAGTCGCCCTGGAAGATCCTTCTCCTGATATTAACCTCTGCTAGTCTTATTCCAGAGCTTGTAAGTATTGAATTCCAGTTGCGCATTGTATTTCTGAGGAAGCTGATGGTGTTTTCCTCTGCCCCATATATTTTCAGGCATTCTATTAGCCATGTGTGTGGTATCATGTCGAAGGCTTTTATTATTATTATTATTATTATTATTATTATTATTATTATTATTATTATTATTATTATTCATCTCTAGTTCTTCCTCAAAATTTTATAGTTTTTGTTGCATTTGAAAAAGCAGCGTGCACAACCTGGTGATATTCAAGTCCTTGAATACAAAATAAGATTAAAATAATCTAAGGAGAGGACATACGTAATAAGCCTTGCTCAGGTTAGCTAGGGTTAATTACACCCAAAGCAGCGGTCTGCTTGTAGGATTATGCAAGAACATTTATGCTGAGAGTTTTGTTCAAATTTCACCAAAGGCGGTCCTTGTTATTGCCAACTAGTGACTCAGTTCTGAGAGAAATCATGCTCTGGAGAAGGGATATTTTGGCGAATGGATGGGGGTAGGGGGTGAAGGGGTGGGTTTCTTGGTCAAACATAATCTATTCTTTGAGTGAGATTGTTAGGCCTAAGGACGTCTGTTTTTTAATGGCAATGACTGGGACCACACACACACACACACACGAACACATAAAATATGTACGTATACGTATACACAAATATGTGTATATTATATACATATATATATATATATATATAGTATATACTATATATATATGTATATATATATATCTATATATATATATATATACTATATATATATATATATATATATATTATATATATATATATATACATATGTGTGGGGCGTGGGGGTTGTTGCATGTATATGCATTGGCGACAGCACAGGGAAGCGAATAGAAAAACAAAATCTTGAAACGATTCGTCCAAATTTGACCAGAACCCGTAATGGGGCAGGTAATGGCCGCTCAGACCCGACTTGTACCTTGCAATAACGCCAGAATCTATTAAGTCTATTAGGGGGTAATGTGCTTGGCTACAGTTCATTAACCCAGCTGACAAGACTATTGATCCCAATGCACATTCGGGAAAGGAACCACCTCACTCTTCGCCCTGGCTCTCTCTCTCTCTCTCTCTCTCTGATGGGAGCTTACCAAGGGAGGAAGGAAGGAAAGCTAACATTTATGCGATAACGTTATGTATAATATTGAGCTTATGTAAAATATATAAAAATGTAAAATATGAAAATAACAAAAAATCAATAAAAATGCTAAAATATCAATAAAATCAATAAAATACTAAAAATATGGATAAAAGAACAACCTAAAATAAATATTATACAATCAATCAACTAAAAAGAGATGGATATTAATATACTGTTCAAATTTAACATTAAGTGTCCTTACTATGCTGAAACGTCTCCAAACATTTCAAGCGATATTCAGTCTTATTTTTACAGCTGCCATGAACGACTGTACAAGTAAACACTCAGAAAACAACAGATATAACCTCCGTCAGAAATACTTAGAACTATTTTAAGACGCAAAACTGACAGCTTTGTAACTCGGCACAACCGCGAGCATATATTTATTCAGTAGAACGCTTCGTGCGGCAGTGTAAGGAAAAAAAATATACAATGAAATAAGAAAAATAGAGGGCTCGCAATAAACGACAAAAAAACACACAAACAAACAAACGACTTCCTACGAGGAGAGGAAACATCCCATCTGGCACATGGCCATCCCACAGCCAACAAGACCAAGGGGAACCATCTGATAAAATTGTCCATCCAATTTTATATTCACATGTACCATCCTAGGCCCATCCGAGGAGGAGGAGGAGGAAAAACGGGAGGATGGGGAATTGGATGAGGGGTGTGGGGACTGATAGGATGATTATTTTTTTGGTTTATTAAAGAATAATTGGATTGAATTCATACCTTAGGCAAATACACACAGGCTTGGAAATCGCCTTGTCAGCATAAATATATGTCGATTGTATGTATGTATGTGTATACACATCAATTTTACCACAGGAAGAAGGAAACCCTGTATGTACATCTGACCGGTTTCGACTTTATACTGAAGCAATTATGAGAAGAGACTGATACATAGTGGTAGAAATTTACAATATATATATATATATATATATATATATATCATATTATATGCATTTTTACTACACACACACACATATATTATAATATATATATATATATATCTAATATATATAACACATATATATATACGCTACAAATATTGTAAATGCCTACCACCATGTAGCTATGTATCAGCCCTTTTTTTGAAAATGGCTTTGGTTGGGACATAGAATGTTTTAGATATCCAACTTTGCCACAAAGAAAATGAAACATTGCACACAGTGTTTAGTTTTGTGTGTGTAAATTAGGATATTTAAATCACGGGTCCATGTGATTTTATATATATATATGTATATATATATATATATATATATATATATATATATATATATATATATATATATAACCAATACATCTCAGGCATTTGCATGGTTTTATCGCTGATGTTTCAAAACCTAGCCTCTTTATCAAAGCTGTAAAATAAATACAAATACATTAAAACATCATAATAGACTCTGACTACAAAATAGCAAGCTAAAAACAAGTACAAAATATTCAGTTTAAAATGCCGGGACAAAGGTATCACCATCCAAGTCCAGGGTAAACTTATGCTAAGGTAAAGAATTGAATTGAATACAGAATTAAGGCAAAAGGCCAAGCGCTGGGTCCTTTGAGGTGATTCAGCGCCGGAAAGGAAATTGAGAGAAGGTAGGTTTGAAAGGTGTAAGAGGAGGAAAACCTCGCAGCTGTACCATGAAATGATGGTTAGGAGAGTATGATAGGCAAGATTGAAGAGAGATAATATGAATGGAGGTACAGTAAAAGGAACGAAAGGACTTTTGAACTTGACTGTACAGTAAAAAGAATGAAATGGTTTGCAGTTAGAGGCCGAGGGGACGCTCCAAAGAACCTTAAGTCATGCCTGCAGTGCACCGCAAGAGGGGCACTGATGGCGCTACCCCTCTAAGGGATGCTAAGAACAGAGGAGTGGAGGCTGTTTGGTTGTTTAATTTCGGGACTACCTGCTTTATACAGAGCGACTCGAAATACGCTATGCAATCCAAAGACACCGTGAAATCCCACAATACACAAACGGCCACCTCATCATCTGCACATTGCAACAACAGAGCCTCTCATTACAAGGTCATTTGCCCTAATGCTAAGAGTAATGAGCGGGTATACATCTACACTCATGTGCCGGAAGAGCAATCAGTTACGGACAGGTGTGTATTCATTTGCTAAATTCAGCTACGTTTCTGGAGAGGGAGAAATGGTACAGATTACGTCTTTCACTATGATAATGAGAGAGAGAGAGAGAGCACTACAACATATACAATATGTATGAGAAGCCTTCACAATATTGGGCATCACAAGTCACTATAGCTATTATATTTATTTAGATAAGAGTGGCCACTACAATCATTTCAATTATTTATTTAAGCGTTAGAGGTTCTTTATAGGTTATACAAAAATTACTACTAAATACGCTTTCATATTACATACACACACTCATATATATATATATATATATATATATATATATATATATATCTATATATTAATATAATATATATATATACATATATCTATCTATCTATCTATATATATATATATATATATATATATATATATATATATATATATATATATTATATATATAGATATATGTATATAGATATATATATATATAGATATATATATATATATATATATATATATATATATATATGTATGATATATATATATATATATATATATATATAGATATATGTATATACGATATATATATATATAGATATATATATAGATTATATATATATATATAGTATATGTATATATATATCTATATATATATATATATCTATATATATATATATATATATACTATATATAGTATGTATGTATCTATCTATCTAATAATCTATATTATATCTATAATTATTATATAATATATATATATTATTATATATATTATATTATATATATATGTGAAATGAGTGCGAATATATTCCAGCCTACTTTGCAGAGACTATACATATTGGCGAGACCCTAATGCCTACACGAGACAAATACACACCTGCCACTGTCCACCCCCCCCCCCCCCACAACACACACGTACGTGTCGTCGTCTAATCCCCAACTGACGAGGATACAATCAGCCCCAACCCAAGGCGGTTCGAAATCGTGGTCTCCCCCAAGGCACAATGAGAGAGAGAGAGAGAGAGAGAGATATCGACGAAGAATTCTTAATTCTTGTTCTTCTTCTTCTTGAGAGAGAGAGAGAGAGAGAGATATCGACGAAGAATTCTCTAATTCTTCTTCTTCTTCTTCCTCTTGAGAGAGAGAGAGAGAGAGAGAGAAAAGTATTCTCTGATTTTCTTCTTCTTAGAGAGAGAGAGAGAGAGAGAGATATCGACGAAGAATTCTTTAATTCTTGTTCTTCTTCTTCTTGAGAGAGAGAGAGAGAGAGAGATATCGACGAAGAATTCTCTAATTCTTCTTCTTCTTCTTCCTCTTGAGAGAGAGAGAAAAGAATTCTCTGATTTTCTTCTTCCTAGAGAGAGAGAGAGAGAGAGACGTCATCGCAGCTTTCTCTGATTCCCCAGTCCTGTCATTGCAGAGAAGGAATTAAGAGGACAAGAGGTACAATGTTCATGTAATTACGGCCTTTGCATTCGGAGCCATTACGGGGGATCTCTTTAATTTCCCGGAGGTATTGCAGAGGGCAGGTTCATCACTGAATTGCTCCGCTATTTGGGCTGTGGTCCAGAGGGGCAATATTAACCATTCAGGAAGAATTGCCTTGAGATATATCCTTTTTTTCCTTTTTCTTTTTTTATTAAATGGAGAGGACTGAATAGCTGAAGAAAACAGGATAGGTTTTTAATTTTTTTACATTTTTTTTTATTTTGGTAACTTGAAACTTGTGTGAGTACGCTTCCTACCCGACTAAATACTTTTATTTAATAATATAACAACACAATATTTAAGAATTGTTATACATTTTGAATGCCCACCCTAAAATGTATATTGATATTTAAAAATGTAGTTGGTGGTTATAATCAAAATGCTGTAAGTTACTCTTCCGAAATTATGCTGCAAATTTGGAATGTTTTACTTAAAAAGGCATTAGTGATTATAATATTGACCCTATAAAAAGCTTCTACATGTCCTTTCATCATCTTAAAATCGAGTAATCTTAATACCTTTTGCCATCTTCAAGCATTACGAAGCAAAATATGAATAAAAATTCCTAAAAAAAAAACATTCGATACACGACTAAAAACTGCTAGTAATTTACCAGATCAGTTTGATATATATATATATATATATATTATATATATATATATATATATATGTGTGTGTGTGTGTGTGTGTGTGTGTGTATTGTATAATTTCAAGTCAGCCGTTTGTGTTTATAGGCTATATAATAATAAAATATTGTAAGCATATCCTGAGCAAAACATCAACTAACACAAAAGAAATAAGAAAAGAAATATGTGTTTTAATCATGATTAATGAATTTAATGAATGACATCACATAGCACTAAATCGAATCTAAGCAGATAATAAATAAATTAATAAAAAAAATGGCGTCATCGAAAACTTCCTTGACACTCACGTCCCACAAAGTAAAAGAGGGGACGTCCGATATTAAATTCCGAAATTTCCAATTAATTATGTTGTTATGCACGTGCATCTCATCGAGGCCGAATCCCCAACTCTCTCTCTCTCTCTTCGCATCTCGACTTTCACTTAATTATCCGGATTACGACCGAAGGGAGGGTTCACAATAAGCAACCGGCGAACAAAACATGTCTCTACAGACCGCCGGGGATCCGGCCCGGCCTCTGCACGTCTCTCCTATGACAATTTATGGAAAGATGCAATCATCCTGATGGGCGGACTCTCTCGTAAGGAAGGGAGAGACGACAGAGCCCTGACGCAGCAGTCTCCCCTTCCCCCAAGGCCGAGACTCCGTTTTCTATGAGGGCTGTTATCGGTCCCTTTGCTACGGAGGTTATGTTTTCAGCAAGGTTTTTATATCAATAATTTTATTTGCGTGACTTTTCGTTTATGAATCTAAACGTTACACAGGACGAATGGTTAGCTTGCTGCTGTGTATATATATATATATATATATCTATATATATATATATATATATATCTATATATATATTATATGCGGAGTAACTACGTTGCGTTTCTGTGGAAATGAGGACAAACAAAGAAATTATCCAATAAATAGAAAATATGACATGAACAGTTTATACAGCCAGAAACAGCAATACAAGTTGGCATAATCAAGTCATAATATGATTTCCTTTCAAAATAAAACAATTGTTTCTTTAATGGATAGTTCACTCACATATCCAACCCACAAAATACCAGTTGCACAGGTTGGCAGATGCAGGGGAAAAAGTGTATCCCCTTACCTAAAGGAACATCGTTGTACATCAGACAACTAGCCAAGGGAAAACAGCCCCCTCCTTATGAACCCCCCTCCTGATGGACATCAGAAAATCACTTCTATTTCAGACAATCTTAAAGATAATGCTCGATGCATATAGATTCCCTATTTTCGATTGGCAAGACAATTCCTTGTATGATGATGCAGCCTGAATACTGAAGAGAGAGAGAGAGAGAGAGAGAGGGCAATGTGAAGGGGGTACATGACGAGATATTCCTAGCATAAAAAGCAAATTGACTCGAGAGAGAGAGAGAGAGAGAGCCTCGTGTCAAATGCAAATAATCCTCTCCTCGGGCCCCTTGAGAACCGCAAATAACCCCCTTAACACGAGCCAAAGAATTTCATTTCTTTTTTCACTGAAGGACTTTTAATTGAGGCATACTGAAAAGGCCTTTAAACATTCCTGAAGAGAAATGAAGACATTGAGAGCTGAGAGATTACGAGGAAAAAAGGGGGAAAAATGTTAATGAAAAGGAATTAAATAGTTGTCCTAGGCGTTGGCACGTGGCTCTGATAATACTCTGATTAATAGAGTTATGGTCATTTGTTATTTTTCAATTAGATACTTAACTCTGGCAGACATACAAAAAAAAAAAAATAGTGAGTACGTGAATGGGTATTTGTGTAGACTCACATAAAAAATGTAATATTCCTTTGGAGTAGGGTTAACATTTACACAAAGCTACTTGAAATAACACATCTCTCTCTCTCTCTCTCTCTCTCTCTCTCTCTCTCTCTCTCATCAATATTTTTTACGCTAGGAAAATATCATCATATACCTCTTTCACATTGTTCTCTCTCTGTCTCTCTTTCTATCTCCTTTATCTTATATTAATATGCTTTTTATGCTAGGAATAACCTCTCTCTCTCTCCTTTATCTTATCATTAATATGCTTTTTATGCTAGGAATGACCTCTCTCTCTCTCTCTCTCTCTCTCTCTCTCTCTCTCTCTCTCTCTGACCATTAATATGCATATGGCGTCTGAAAACAAACCCACCTCTTATCTACAAGCCTAACAAAACCGCAACAACCACCCCGCCCTTACTGGCCGCCTACAAACCCCTCGGAATAAATAAAAAAAAAAAAAAAAAAAAGGCACCCAAACATAGGCTTAAGATATCCCCGGTTTTGTAGCCTATTCTTTTAGTTTCCCTGGACAGACACGATTACGTTTTAACGTCCTCTTAAAAGCTATCGGGCCATGGGTTTATGACACTTCCCACGAGCCGCCAGCACCAATCGCCTGTCCCGGTACGTGACACGAGTTGTATTTTGTCTTTTGACTTTCTCTCTCTCTCTCTCTCTCTCTCTCTCTCTCTCTCTCTCTCTCTCTCTCTCTCACTTTTTTGAGGAATCAAGTTATCCCGAAGTTACTCGACCGTTGCGTTGGTTTGTTGTTGTCCTTGGTTTGGGTGGCGTTATATATATATATGTATATATATATATATATATATATATATATATATATATATATATATATATATATATATATAAATATATATACACACACACACATTATATATATATATATATATCATATATATATATATATAATACATATATATATATATATATATATATATATATATATATATATATATATAATATATATATATATGACATATAGATGTATATTTTATTATTCATATATAGAATTATATATACATTTATATATACACAGAATTTATACATATATTTATAAATGTAGATATATATATATATATATATATATATATATATACTACTACTATATATATATATATATATATATATATATATATATATATATATATATATATATATATTATACTACACATGCATACACAGTAATACACATAAATATATACATATGTATGAATGAGTATATAATATTTGTGATAGCCACAATGACCCATTAACGTTCCGATCTCTACATTTGTGAATGAACTTGTTACTACGAACCTTTGAATCCGAAATGAGGATGCAATGGAGAAATTCCCTCTTCCAGTGAGGAGACTAGTTTACCCTACGGAGGAGTTGGCTCAACAGTCCCAACATACATTCTAAAGTTGGTTTCAATGTGCTCCCAGTTCCTCATTGATTATCTGGATAAATCTTAGTTCAGTTTTTCTCTTTAATATTCTGTGACTTATTACTTCTATCTTTGTGCCATAATATGCAATATTTACTCCTGCTGTTTCCATTTGGAATTGAATATACTCACTGGAGTTTACATACGTCATGCATATATAATATATTACATATATATATATATATATCTATAATATTATAATACTATTATTTATATATTGGGTGATGGGGATACAATCCACAATGAAGTAAAATCCTCTTGTAGTTTAATATATATATATATATATATATATATATATATATATATAATATATATATACACACACATATATATATATATATATATATATATATATATATATATATATATATGTGTGTGTGTGTGTGTGTGTGTGTGGGGATATGAGAGAGAGAGAGAGAGAGAGCAGCCCCACTTTATCAAACGACACCAATTTCCTAAGAGCATAAAATATCCTCCCTTGATGGCTAATCGGGGATCGATCCCTATAATTCCTTTGATGACGTAACAGAGAAAATCTTAGCTTTTGATCTCTCCACATCACACACTAATTGAAGCCTACTGCGGCAAAATTGGTTTCCAGATTTTTTCCTCCCTTTTCCATCTACCCTTTTTCTATTTATATATATATTTTAACTAACCACCGTTCAATGTTGATGGATTTATCAGTATAATTCACTATTTAGATTAATTTTATTTTCAAAATTTTTTTCTCATTTTTAAATTTTTACATTATTTCTTCTTGGTGGATTTTTAAGTTATAATGCTAATCGTAATGTTAAATTAACCCATGTTTTGATTACCTTAAAAAATTTTTTTACTTGTGTTTTTATAAATTTTAACACAAAATCCTTTTATAACGCTGAGAACACACACGCAGGGAGTGAAGGAATCGAGAGAGAGGAGAGAGAGAGAGAGAGAGAGAGTGTGTGTGTTTTGGCAATTAGATCATGCACGTAGATATTGTCAAGTCAATGATATAGCTCTGAATGTACTCTTACCCATTTAGCAACGCATGCGCGAGCTCTCTCTCTCTCTCTCTCTCTCTCTCTCTCTCTCTCTCATAAACACACACATATATATATAATGAATATATATATATATATATATATATATATATATATATATATATATATATATATATATATATATATATATATATATATATATACATATATATTTATATAATCTTATATATATATATATATATACATATATATATGTATCTATCTATATATATATATATATATATATCTATATTATATAGATATATTATCGTTTTTTACACACACATATATGTATTCATACTATATATTCGTGAACGTAAAAATAGATACAGCCTAAGACAGCAGACACATTAAAGAATAGGATTAAATCCTACAGATTCGGGCGCCTGTTACATCCTTGTTGCAGTGGGAAACGGCAACCATCCCCTTTCGAGACAAACCAAATAACGAGGGAGATTTTGATGTTTAATCAACTAAGACTCTTCATAGGAAGTTAAGCCACTTAGAATGTTCTTGAACACCTAAGGTCTTTTACTGCTTAAGTCTATTTAAATTTTAATCAACATTTCACTCTCTGTAGGAAGCACTTTTCTCAGAGAGAGAGAGAGAGAGAGAGAGAATTACAATTACATTCTTTGGTTCAACATTGCAAGTAAACCACAGCGTCTTCCTGCAGTTCGTAAAAAAGACACGAACACCAGGCGGTAAAATCCTCTGCTATACTCATAACAATAAACAAGTAAAAAATACGCCGAAGAAAACTTTGGCGCAATCGAGTTCTCTGTACAGCTTATAATGCCGTATGAAACTCTCAGCCACGGCCCATGAAACTTTCAGCCACGACCTGGTGGTGGACTGTGTTGTTGCCAGACGCAAGATCATGAATAACTTTAAACTTAAATAAAATCAAAACTGCTCGGGCTGAAGGGCTGCAATTAGGTATGTTTGATGATTGGATGTTGGTTGTTTAACATATGAATATGCAGCCCTCTAGCCTCAGTAGCTTTCAAGAAAAATAAAAAGGCACATAACTTCTTTTTTTTTTTTTATCTAATAACGTCCCAAGAAAATATTCAAATTCATT
>NC_087220.1:41458359-41470859 GCF_015104395.2 Macrobrachium nipponense | reverse complement strand
GTGTGGGTTAAAGCATCACTGTCGTCCTGGATTTGTTTGGTTTCGATGGTTCGCGCCCGGGAGCCGACAAATCTATTATCGACTAAAAAATTCCCCTTCGGTTAAACATATATGAAAATATTAGAGCGAATTAGATATTAAAGGACATTTGTAGCTCGATGTGTGTATATGAATCACGGTAATGTGATATGACTCATATATATATTATATATATATATAATATATACTATATATATATATATATATATATATATATATATATATCACAGGGAAAAGAATTCCACACTCCGGAAGTAAACGAAACGGAAGTTCATACGGATCCAACTGCCTGACCTTAGAGTTCGTGACTTCCACACCGAGTGACTGGAGGATCAATGTTAAGACTAATTATTTACAGCAAGCGGATGGCTTCACTGTAATTCACTTTGTCTTCGTCGATACTTTTATTATTACTTTCAATTTCATGTTTAGTCATTCTATTCTATAGAAGCTTAATCAGTGAGACAGAAGGAATTCTGATTTGTTTCATTAGAATAATAATGACAATAATGCTTATATCATAAAGAAATAGATACTAATATCTTCGCGTCCAAGTTCTTCGCACAGTAAGTTTGAATCCCAAATATCATCGTTTCTACTATAACTGAATTTCAGAGGATATGCTCTTAACAAATGTCTGTTCGTCTCTTTTCCTCAAAAAGTATTATTATGCTCCAGTCTTCAACGCGACCGAATAGAGCGCATCGTTGTTTTTTAAGTTGAGGAAAAATGTTCGAGAAAAAAGCGCGTTCAATAACGATGGAAGAAGCAAATCGGCAGAATTATCGAGAGTGAAACGGTGTGTTCACAGATCGCTAAAACTATACGTCTTTATTTACTTATCGTTCCATCAATGACTGATTAATTTCAAAGTCATCCGAGAAAATATTATCGAATGACACCACTCAAGTCAATAAAATAAAGACTACAGCTGTATTTACTAGAAGTAAATAAGTGGAGCATCGAAAATAAAAAGGTTTATAAAAAATGTTACGATTTGATATAAACATGAGATTCTCGTGCATCGAAAAGACTAAGACTACTACTACTGGTAATATGGATGCTGTACGTCCATACACAATAAAATGAACATGATACCAGAATAAAATTACTGTGACTTATAAATGCTTCGAAGAAAGACGAAAAAAATAATATACATAAACATCCACACAAGTAACATATGACTAATGATTAACAAAATTAAAACCTTTCTGTTGAATAAATGTCAAAAGTTGTACTCACTTTGCGACTGGTCTAGAAGACTCCAGGTAATGTAGGTATCTGTGGAAGACGAGGAAAAGGAGGTTAGTCTCGATGAACAGATTGAAAGATATCTTCAAAACCCTCTTTGAAATCTCTATCTAGACTTCTACAGTTACTGGATTTATCATACTCCGCCTATATGTATGATACTTTATTTATATAATACTACCAAATTTTTCCCAAGACACTGAGTTTTGAAATGAAATTCTCGGTTACGCTTGAATGTCTAAACGTCTAAAAAAAAAAAAAAACGTTATCACAAACTATTTCGAGAATTGCAATTCCACCTTCCCTATTCGCCTGGTATTTCGTGTGATCACCCATCTCAATATTGCCCAAAGCCAATGTCACTTCATTTTCCCTGCTAGGGAGACCAGCGACGCAATGAGCATGTTACACGAACCAAATTGTCCTTTAAATACGAGGTTCGTTTTCTTTTGAGACCTTTAAAATCACAGTTGAAAAATAATCACTATTATATAAGACCGGAGACTAGTTTTCGAAATGGAAAAATCATGTCACACCTCTACTGGCATTCATAGCAGAATTTCCTTAGAGAGAGAGAGAGAGAGAGAGAGAATTGATTTGCACGAGATATCATTCCTTCGTTTGTGTGTGTGTGTGTGTGAGAGAGAGAGAGAGAGAGAGAGAGAGAGAGAGAGAGAAAATGATTTATAACAGTCGTTCAGGCAGATCAATTAGCGAATTGGCTTTTGGGGAAGTGTGGAGACAGAAACTGGGGCGAAGGGGTAGAGGAAGGTGTGGGAGATGTATGATTAATGGTCAAGGGGGTAGGGGATACGTGTATAGAGTAAGGGGAGGGTTGGAGGAGAGAGAGGGAGGGAGAGGGTATGGTATCTATATGGGGAAGGAGGGAGAAGAGAAAAACGACGAAACATTTTGGGGGAGAAATTATATTTGCAAACAAGCAAATCATCCGGGGATTCTGAAAGCGATTGGTGGCGTCATTGTGAATAGTGTAAATGGTGAATATGATGGTGATGTTTACAATGCAGGTATTCATCTTGTATTGTAGTAATATTTCAAATGGGGAATGCTTTATTAGGTATAAATTGAGGAACGTGAAGGTAATTATATTATATATATGCATATATATATATATATATATATATATATATATATATATATATGTGTGTGTGTGTGTGTATATGATGTGTGTGTGTGTGTGTAAATGTAATAACCACAATGCCCTCTTAACTTCTTATATGTATCTGGTAAAATAACCCAGTAGATTCTACGTATATATATATATGTATATATATATATATATATATATATATATATATATATAATATATAATATATATTATCATGGGAACCACAGGGGAAGGCATCGTACTCGGGTACATTTATTTTGTCGACGTTTCACGACTCATTAGTCGCATCCTCAAGGCAAATATTTAAGGTATTGACACGCGAACATTAAACCACGCACAGCATAATTCATAAATATTACGCAATAATTATGCAGTGCTTGGTTTTGCTGTTCGCGTGCATATCTTTGATAGCCTTTAGGATGCGACTATGAGTCGTGAAACGTCAGCAAAAATAAAATGTACCCGAGTACGATGCCTTTCCCTGTGGTTTCCCTAATGAGATGTACCGTAGTATTAGAGCTGCAGCTTGGTCTTTCTAAGGACTATATATATATATATATATATATATATCATATATATATATATATATATATATATATATATGAATAATTATCACATCGAACCGTGATTCGAGCTACAAATGTCCATTAATATTTAAATTCGCTCTACCTCGGAATTGAATATATTTCATATATGTACCGAAAGGGAATTTTTAGTTGATAATAATCGTCGTCCCCCCATGGGATCGAACAAACGTCCAAGAGGACGGGAACGAAATCAGGACAGACAGTGACGCTATCCAATCAGCCAACAGAGACGCTATAAGTTTATATCGATTCTGACCTTACAAATCACCCTCGAACTTGGTGTTTTTCGTAATTAGAAACGATATGAAAACCCCCGTCTAACCATGTTAGCCAATTCAAGAGTTGACCTACGTAGCCTTTGTTATGAGTAATTATCACATCGAACCGTGTGATTCATTTATATATCATTCGAATGAAATATATATATATATATATATATATATATATATATATAATATATATATATATATATATATATATATCTACACACACCGTGATTCATATACAAGCATTAAGCTATAAATGTCCTTTACTATCCAATTCACTCTACTTCGGAATTGATACATTTTCATATATGTTAACCGAAGTGGGATCTTTTGATTTTGATAATAATTTCGTCCCTTCGTGGATATCGATTTCTGCTCTGTCCGCTGCTTCGAAGTCAACGAGAAGACGAAATTATTATGAATTAAAAAATTCCCCTTCCATTAACAATATATGAAAGCATATTAATTTCGAGGTAGAGCGAATTGGACATTAAAGGACGTTTGTAGCTTAATGCATGTATATATTATACTATATAAATATTATATATACACATATATATATACACACATATAATATATATATATATATATATTATTATATATATTATTATATTATATATACATACATATATATATATACACACATAATGAAGAAATAAGAAACACAACTATGCAGAGTATTAGAACACAACCACAGGTGACAATGATAATTACAATGATAACAACGGGGCCACACTCTTGGCCATGCATCATCAACACAGTGGCAGTCATAATGAACGTCATTATCGTATAATGACGGGCAATAGGTGGAGATTGAGCTGCTCATAGCTACGGCCATACGATGGACCCACATAATTAGGTGGCAGATGGGTATTAGAAAACAAACATTCCACTTTTCCTAAAATTTCTTTTGCTTGTTCAGCTGGCCTATCCGAATTGTTGCCGCTTGGTCGCGATATAGAATATTTAAAAATATCATAAATTTTGCGAACCATTAATGAATGAGGTTTGTTATTCACTTTTGGGGAATTACTTGGCAACAATAGCGAGAGAGAGAGAGAGATTTAGGGAGAAAGGAGAGAGAGGAGAGAGAGAGATTGACGAATTTATTGACCATAAAATTTATTCAAAATGAAGCGAGATTACATAAACGCGCGCGAGAGATAGAGAGAGAGAGATAGTGATATATTTACGGACTACAATATTCATTCCAAATGAAGTGAGATTCAAGAGAGAGAGAGGAGAGAGAGAGAGAGAGGAAGAATATATCAACAGAAAGATAACGAAGAGGAAAAAATGAAACACATAAATAATAAAGAAAAAAGAAAAGGAAGCCACAAAAGGATGTCTCAAAATCCTTCCCCATTTCGTTTAATATCTTTCATCCCTTTTGGATTCTGCCTTAATTTCCCAGGGATTAAGTAGTTTCCCTTTTTACGCTTCCTCTATTAAAAAATTATATGGAGTAGAAATAGTTCGGCTTTTAAAATGTAAAAACGAAAAAGAAAAGAGAGAGAGAGAGAGAGAGAGAGAGAGAGAGAGAGAGAAGAGAGAGAGAATTTACTGACCACAATATTTATTGAAAATGAAGTGAGTTTTGATGAAACGAGAGAGAGAGAGAGAGAGAGAGAGACTGAAATATTTGCTGATCACAATATTCATTCCAAATGAAGTGAGATTCAAGAGAGAGAGAGAGAGAGAGAGAGAGAGAGAGAGAACAATATTTATTACAAATGATGCAAGATTAGATAAACAGAGAGAGAGAGAGAGAGAGAGAGAGAGAGAGAGAGAGAGAGAGAGAGAGAGAGAGAGAGAGAGAGGACGAAAATCGAAAGAAAACGTAGAAAATATACAGTGAACAAGACACACAAGAAAAACAAGTAAAAACCTTATATAGAAAATACAAATAAAAATCACTGAAACAACGAACAACACCCACGATGAAACAATACGAAAAACGGCAACAACAAGCAGCAGCAGCAACAGCACGGCAAACAGCAACAACGACAACAAGGATCCTGTTGGAAAGGACGTCTGGAAGTCCTTGCTTTTTCTGTCATATCCTTCACCGCAACGAGACTCAGAATCCTATGTTATCGACTCTTTTTCTTAGTTCCCTTTTGTTTCCTGTACGTCAACGATTTCCAATTCTTTTATGGGAGATAGGGGTAATATGTAGAAAGAGGAAGACGAAGAGGACGAGGAAGATGGGAGATAGGATAATATGGAGAAGGAAGGAAGAGGAAGAGGACGAGAAGATGGGAGACAGAGATAATATGGAGAAAGAGGAATACAAAGAAGACGTGGAAGATGGAAAATAGGGATAATATGGAGGAAGAGGAAGAAGACGAGTAAGATGGCAGATAGGGATAATATGGAGAAGAAGTAAGAGGAAGAGGACGAGGAAGATGGGAGATAGGGATAATATGGAGGAAGAGGAAGAAGACGAGTAAGATGGCAGATAAGGATAATATGGAGGAAGAGGAAGAGGACAAGGAAGATGGCAGATAGGGAGAATATGGAGGAAGAGGAACAGGAAGATTGGAGATAGGGATGATATGAAGAAAGAGGAAGAGGAAGATGGGAAATAGGGATAATATGGAGAAAGAGGAATGCAAAGAGGACGAGGAAAGTGGGAGATAGGGATAATATGAGGAAAGAGGAAGAGGAGATAGAGAGGGATGAAGAATGGGAAGAAGAAGGGGGAAAGAAGGAAGAAGAAGAGGATGACGAGGATGGAGAGAAGGAAGAAGAAGGAGGATAAGAAGGAAGAAGAGGAAGAGGAAGGAGAGAGGTAAGAAGAAGGAGAAGAAGAAAAAGAAGAAGAGGAGGATAAGAAGGAGGGAGAGAGGGAAGAAGAAGGAGAAGAAGAAAAAGAAGAAGAGGAAGTGGAAGGAAGGAGAGCGGAATTAAAGAAGAAGAGAAGATAAAGAAGGAAGAAGAAGTGAGAAGAAGAAGAAGAGAAATGGAGAAGGGGAGAGAGAAGAAGAAGAAGGAAGAAAAAAGAAGGAAGATAAGAGGAAAGAGGAAGTGGAAGGCGAGAAGGAAGGAAAAAAGGAAGAGGAAAGAGGGATGAAGGCAAAAGAAGAATCTTCAAAGAAAAAAATATAGAGAAGGAAGACGAAGAGAAACTGGAGGAAAAGTAGGAAGAAGATCAAAGATAGGGAAATGGAAGATAATGGCAAGGTGAAACCGGGAAAAGAGAAAAAAGAAGGAAATAAAAAAAGGAGAGACGACAAAAGAGGGGGAGAGAACAAGCAAGAAAAGGAGAAGGACCGAGCTCAGGAAATCGAAAAAAGAGAGAACACTGAAGGAAACGAGAGTAAGAGAAGGAAGTCAAGAAGATCAATGGGTGGAACTAAACGAATTGAATAGGAGAGAGAGAGAGAGAGAGAGAGAGAGAGAGAGAGAGAGAGGGGTCTCTTTTGAAGTTCGTCCTTTGACCTTCCGTGAAATCTTCTTTGCTCAGCCGTAACGATAAAAGAAACTTTAAACCAGTTTCTATAGCAATCACAAAAAGCATAATGTTCTCTGGTAAGAGAATACTATCTATATATTTATGTATCTATCTGTCTGTCTATCTGTTTATCTATCTATCTATCGATCTATATATACGTATTATTATACATCTATAATATATATGTATATATATATATATATATATATATATATATATATATATATATATATATATATATATATAATATATTATATAATGTAGTATGTGACAATACTTTTCTATATATATATATATATATATATATTATATATATATAATATATACGTATTATATACATACACACACATTATATATAATATATATAACACACACACACGCATATATATATATATATATATATATATATGTGTGTGTGTGTGTGTGTATGTATGCATGCGTGTGTGCACATGGGCGCGCTTGTGCGTGTGTACAAAGCAGCAAATTGCCGGTATCCAATCCAGAAGCAACAAAAACAAAGGAGCGTAACCTGAAGAAAATTCGGCGCAACCCTTCATCAAACCCGGATTAATTTTGAACGTTCCAAATTTGGAATCGCATCCCGGGATTCCAGAATATCGAGTCAATAATTATCTACGTTATGTACGATACATTACGCATCGGCAGGAGGCAGACAATGAATTACGTAACGTACTGCCGTAATTACGACTGTCGATTCGCGCTACACCGTATATTCGCCCTTGGGTTAGGAGGCCGTAGGTGCCAGAACCGCTTGTTGATGACGGTCAAAGGCATTAAGAGTGAAAGTCGAGTACTGATAGGGGCAAGTCTAGGTCGACTGATTTAATTCCAAAGGATAATTCGTATTCCATGACAGTTTAAAAGCAAATCAGCTCTGCTTTGGACGGAGAGTGGTGTGTGCCGTCCATTGGTGGAGTCTGGGGAATGATATTCTCGAATGTGAATACGTTTATATGTCTCTTTCCCTATGAAGATTGTTCATCAATAATCATACATAAAATATGCGAGAATATAATTCCATAAGACATAATTAACACTCGGAGCCTCTCTGTAGGACGAATATATATATATATATATATATATATATATATATATATATATATATATATATCTATATATATATATATCTATATATATATATATATATGAAAGGCAATTTCTGTCTGTTTGTTGGTCAGCGTTTCTTTGTTCGCTATGCGCGCCCAGACTATGAAAGTCAGGGCTACCAAATTTTCGCCATAGACTCCCTTCCCCCCAAAAAAGGAAGCTTTTAGTCAAAAGCCGAAATTCGAGGGCCGTTTCTAAGGGGGTCATAGCCCCTCTTAACCAGACCCCTCATTTTTTACAACTTTCGGAGTTGACAGCTAGGGCTACCAAATCTTTACCATAGACTCCTCTTCACTTCAGGAAAGTTTAGTCATAATCCGAAATGCGACAGCCGTTTCTAAAGGGGTCATAAACCCCCTTTTTCATACCCCCTCATTTTTTACAACTTTCGGAGTTGACATCTATGTAGAGTAACCCCCCTAGAAATGGGGGCCCGAGGGTCTCCCACAATAAAAAGGGGCACGAGGTCTGTGCCTTTAGACTTACCGACCAGGGGAGAAGGGCGTAGTAGCCTACCTACCACGACCTTTATAGCAGGGGGGGCGCAGCCCCCTTTGGGAATTAGGGCCCAAAGGGTCAAAGATGGGCCTACTGCATTAAAAGTTGGTGCCATGAGTTAAGATAAATGACTGCAAACGCATTTAACATCAATGTCAGAGTTTAAGGGGCCCTCGCTATGAAAATCTTTCCCAAGCAATCTGGTGCAACATGTATGTGCCTGCCGTCGGCCGGCGGTGCCTGACTGAGCCGTTTGCTAACTTTAACCTTGAATAAAATAAGAACAACTAAGGCTAGAGAGCTGCACTTTCAAATATTTGATGATTGGATGGTGGATGATCAACATACCAATTTGCACCCCTCTAGCCTCAGTAGCTTCTAAGATCTGAGGAGGACAGAAAAGTGCGGCCGTACAGACAAAGCCATCTCAATAGTTTTCTTTTACAGAAGACTAAAATGTGCTGAATTCAAAAATAGCAATCCTCCAAAGACCACTTACCTTAAAAGAGTTACCAACTGGTGGCTTGAAGCCGTGACCATCAAAAATTACCAGTGACTTTACTTGCTGAAAAGCAAACAATACAGTATCGCACGAGATTACTAATATATGATATAAATCTAAAATGGTTAAACAACAGCTTGATAGAACAAAATTCCTGCAGTTAAAAAAAAATCAGTAAATAACGGCCTGACATATTTAGTGACCAATAACCAAGAAAATAGCATTGGTCAAATCACAACAAAATAACTGCATCAATCTCCTAACATAACAAAATCCGAGTGGAACTTTCTTGTTCCTCTACCCCGGGTGCGGGCGGGGTAGGTAGTGGAGACATGACAAATCCACCCTCCTCCTACAAACCTGTCTGTCCGGCCCGGGTGGGGCAGGGTAAGTAGGGGATCATGAGGGTAGGCTAGACATGACGGGCAGCGCTGGTTTCCAGCGCAGCGTAGCACGCACCATCAAACTCGTCATTCAATAAAATACAGGAAAAAAAAAAAAAAAGGTTAAGAAATAGCTCTACACCACGAAGGCTAAGTCAATAAACATCTGATCGAAGCGATCGCCGTCACCAGTAACTGCTCTGAACACGATCACCACAACAACATCTATACGCCAAGGATTGAGAGCCTCATAACCAAGGCTTACCTTGGAAGGGCCGAACTGAATGCCGGCGGGATAAGTGAGGATTTGGGGCGGACATTGCCAAGACGTTTGAACCAAGGGACAGATCGTTTCGGTATTCGGTGTACATGCATATGGATATATATATATATATATATATATATATATATATATATATATATATATATATATATATATATATATATATATATATATATATATATATATTTATATATATGTGTGTGTGTGCGTGTGTGTGTGAGTGTATGTGTGTGTGTTTATAGATTACTGTACAACAAAACACTAGGTTGGAGAGACAACCTTCCAGCGTAAAAGTTAAAAAGTGACTGAAGGGCAGAGCGGGAAAAAGAAAAGACACACACAAAACTATACAAAAGACGAGAGACAGAACTGAAGTAAACAAACAAGTAGTTAGGCTATGCACAACTGAACTGACGAGGACTGGGCATTTAAATTCGGTACATTGGTTTTGATTAAAATGGATTCTAGTGTTAAAAGCTCATCATCTTTATTGCCTGATCCAATAATTTTAAAATCACCGATCTCCAAGCGGGAGCGACGGGTAATAGAATGATTACGGATGCTAGATAGATCTGGATTGGATAGTTTGCATCCTGTTCGGAAACTGACTCCTTTGTGGGCGCAGAAACGGACTTGTAGCAGTCTCTTCGTGCATCCAACATAAGTATCCCGATTACGTCTGGGACAAGTGTATTCATAGACTATGTTGGACATCAAAGGCGGGCTTAATCTGTCTTTGACTCTAAAAAGAGATATACGCCGAGACATGCCTTTACCTCTCCGCCTTGGGGATATCTGTAGGGCTTGAGCCCCCTTACTAGTCTTCTAGTATATATATATATATTTATCTATAGTTTATATATATATATTATATATATATAGTACCAAGTACCAAGGCACAATAATTATGAGAAGAATTTAATATCAGAAATACGAAGTGCCAATTCGAATATATAATTTGAAACTTAATTCGCAAAGTAACACTTTTAAATGCGTAGAAAAGATGATTATACAGCGTATCAGGGGAAAAATAGTCTTAATAACTTACCATACCGATTGTTAGCAGTCAGTCATACCTATGTGAGTATAAGCAAAATAACGAATAGTTGAAAAACAACTGATCAAACTGACACAAAATCAGCACTACGATACAAACAAATGCAGCACACACGAGAGTGACAAACGATTGAATTTCTGCCGCGGCCATAAATCATCCCCATGCCAATTTTGTAAACAGAAATTTCCAAAACTGATCGCGTTTGAAAAATGCATGGAAACGTTCTAATATATATATATATATATATAATTATATTTAACTATAATTTCTTATTTATTATAATATAATTTTTATATTTTTTTATTTTAAATTATTATATATTATATATATATATATATATATATATATATATATAATTATGTATATATGCATTCAACAAATCCATTTTTTCTTTAGAAATACTTAAGGAGTGAGGCTGCTAGTGCCATGCCCTGCTACTTGGTTGCTACTCACCACAATCAATGATATATTTATCCAAAGTCTACCGAATCAAGGAGTAATTCTTCTTCAAAAAACTTCTAAACATACATAAGCATACATACAAAATAAACACGTAGGAAAATTAAATTAATGGACCAAACAAGTTCACACAAGTGACAATGCTTTGCACACCAACCTGACACGACGAAAGAGCTCTGTTCAATTTGCTTGTAGCATGAGACGGAAAAGCGTTCGCGTTCCCTTGCGACTGGTTTATCAAAGAGACATCATCAGTCACAACACAATTTGAATTCATGAAATTACGATTTGCTTTACGGCTCCGAAGAGGAGGAGGAGGAGGAGGAGAAGGAGGAGACGGAGATATTTGATAAAAATGAAACGATATCAATGTGTGAAGATCAGAAAAATCGAAAGTGAGACATTAAGCACACAAATAAATGGACACACAACTGGCAACATCACCCCAACATTCATTTTTTACATTTTAGGAGTCAGGATCAGAGCGGCAATGGGCCAAAATGAGGTCTGATAAGTTATCACACTGAATGATTACGCAAATGAAAGATATATAAATAGTGGGTAAAAACGACAACGTCTAATATCAATAAAATGAAGGACCATACAGTAATAATCAAATAAATAGAAGATTATCTGGATTGAGCGAAGGAAAATGACGGCAAGAGACAAGACCGATAAAATAAGAAAAGGTAATACGCAGCTGAACACAATAGAAACGTGAATCGAAGAGGTAAGAGATAATAAACCACATGAATAAAGGAAGGAAGAAATAGAGTGATAACCAAAGGGTCTCACTTTACCATCATCAGTAATTCCTATCCATTTTGAATATGAATTTTTATAAATGCTTCTCTCTCTCTCTCTCTCTCTCTCTTTCAGATTCACTTATACCTCAAGAGGATAATAGAATAAAAGCATTGTCAATCTTGAGAGGGAATAAAAAGGTTGAAGTTAAGGAAACAAAGAGAATTTAAACACAACGAAAAAATGTGAGAATAAGTAAAAAAAAAGACGAATAAATGTTGGAATAATTCTTTGAATAAACAACTTCTTTAATGATACAAGAAAGGATCTAACAGAAGAGGGAAGTAAATTGATAAAGAACAGACAGGAAGGACAGTAAATCTATGCATACATTACCAAAACGGGAGATGGAATATAACATATTTTGAACATTAACAAAATCATAAATCTACCAGAAAAAAATTCTTTATTCTACAGGAAAATATAATTTCAAAGGGAACATTCAAATAGTTAAAAAATCATGAAATTCAATGGATGAAATACCATTGGATAAATGGAACCGGAAGTAAAAAAATTAAGCTAAAAAATAAATTACAGATACAATAAAAAAATCCGGAAAGAATTTCGAAGTCTAAGTAAAAGAAATAATGACTAAGCAATTAAATGAAACGAAATTTCAAAACTTAAAACAGAAAAAAAATTGAAAAAATAAAATAT
>NC_087220.1:41373359-41453359 GCF_015104395.2 Macrobrachium nipponense | reverse complement strand
AGACTTACAGGCGTAGTCCTTAGTAAGTGGTTGCGAAGAGCTGCTGATGAGTCTTGTATCTTTTCCTCGAGTGTAGTTCATTATATCAGTGATTAAAGGATAAAAGTAGCAGCGTCTACTGTCTCACTTTTTCTCTTGAGTTACCAACTAATATTGAAGTGAAATTCAGTTATATATATATATATATATATATATATATATATATATATATATATATATATATATATATATATATATATATATATACATATACACAGTATACATATGTATTATTTTCTGAAAACTTCATGTGGCTACTGGCAATAATAGCGTGAAATGAAAACAAATATTGAGCCAATAAAATTAATATTTCCCTTCAAGACTCACTACATCACCCCTAAAGCATAACATTAAAACCACTCGCAAAACATTTCTGAGGAATCTCGTGTAAAACATAGTACTGACATTTGCAATCTCACAGAAAAACATAACTACTGATATCTGTAATTACTGACATTTGCAGTCTCATTTAAAACACAAATACTGACATTTGCAGTTTCACTAAAACAAATACTGACATTTGTAATCAAACAGAAAATAAATACTGACTTTTGTAATATCACATGGAACATAAATACTGACATTTGTAATCACACACGGAACATAAACACTGACATTTGTAATCTTATATAAAACATAAGTACTGACATTTGTAATTACTGACTTTTGTAATCACACACAACATAAATATACATTTGTAATCTTATATAAAACATAAATACTGACATTTGTAATTACTGACTTTTGTAATCTCGCATGGACCATAAATACTGACATTTGTAATTACTGACGTTTGTTATCTCACATACAATATAAACACTGACATTTGCAATCTTATATAAAACATAAATACTGACATTTGTAATTACTGACTTTTGTAATCTCACATACAACATAAACACTGACATTTATAATCTTATATAAAACATAAATACTGACATTTGTAATTACTAACTTTTGTAATCTCACATACAACATAAATACTGACATTTGTAATCTCACATAGAACATAGATATTGACATTTGTAATCTCTTATGTTTGGATACTGACATTTGTAGTCTCACATAACACATAATACTCACATCTGTAATAACTATTGTACCAGCATTACAGTGGCAGAGTTCTTGTACGAAAAATAGGTTTGGGTCTTCCACAGTAACCGGGGGCCCTGAATTTGTTTTCAGACCAAAACCTTCCCGTAAAATCGAGATGCCCTGTATATTCCAGCCCCCAACCTGACACTCTCCCCTTAGGCAACTCCGCATGATCATTACACTTAGCATGAATGCTATCGCAAATGGTATCGCACGGCAATACATGGTATTGCTCTTGGCACTTTCTGCACAGCCAAATTCATTTCAGTCGCCGAGCCCCTGAGTGCGTCTGTGAGGACACTGGGGTGGGGAGGGGGAGGAGAGGCGACCTCCCCCAAACAGGAAGGAACGGGGAGCGGGGATATGGATCTATTCCTCTGGCAGGAAACGTATTATCGATGTTGGAGGAAGGCATGAACCTTGTCGAGATAATATTATGTATTGTGACGAGGTAGTGTGTTTGCGACCATTTGCTTCATTGAAGAAGGGAGACTGGATATCAGATACTTGGGACAGTATTCTACCCGGGGAGAGAGAGAGAGAGAGAGAGAGAGAGGTGGTAGCACTTTCTATACATACACATACTGCTAACCTCTGGAATGTGCAACCACCCAGGCGGGCTAAGTCAAATTTATTAGATTCATAGAATGAACCGAACTTACGGTCCACTATTACCCATATCTGGGCGTGGGTTACAGCACTGCTGAGATAAAGCAAGGTAGTGGGGCTAGCAACCTCACCCTTAGACGGCTATATATCTGGTGCTACCTGTTCTTAAGAGGAAATGTTACATGGCGATATATAAATAAACAAGTAAATGAAAAATAAATGAATATATATATATATATATATATTATATAATATATATATATATCTTATATATATATATAACATATCATTTTCAATAAACCGAGTACCTTCTTAATTTCTCGATGTCTTCAAACTTTGGAAACGCCCGTCACTATGAAGCGTAGATCCAAAGGAAGAAAGAAATGGAGACGATTACCTGACAAGCAGAAAGGTAATGATCATGACATCGTTCCGATACCCCGGACGCGAGTTCGAATCACGTCCGGGCATCATAATATCTTCATTTCCTTCTTCATTTGGATGTAGGCTTCAAAGCGACAAGCGTTTCCAAGCCAGGACTCAGGTGTATCTATCTATATGTGACATGAATAGACAGTCGTTCCTCACGGCTGCGTCACAAGACATTCAAGTACATATCATCACAAAGTGAGAAGTTCTGTATCAGTCTCACACTTCCGCAAGACAAACCATAACTTCATAATAGCATCTCTACCATAATACGGGTCAAATCAATACAGAGAGAGAGAGAGAGATATTCTAACATGGATGTGTTACTATTTGTATTAAGTGTATGATAATGTATCAAATAGTGTGAAAGTTCTCTCCCGAGTAGTTAAAAGAAAATCGGAATGACTAGACATGAAAAGGAACGTAACGAATAAGAAAAAACCGCTTTATAAAAAAGACCACTGATCATGAAATACCAAAAGAATTCTTGTAATAAAAATTCTGAAATATATGAATTTACAAAAGATGTAAACAACGCGTAAGAAAAAATACATAAAATGAAAAGAAGATTAAGGAAAAAAGGTAAAAATACATAAATATAAAAAAAGATTAAAGAAAAAATATAAGAAGAAGTACGTAAAAAATAGAATAAATAAATAGCACTTAAGAAAAAATACATAAAAATAAGAATAAGGAAAAAACATAAAATACATTAAATGTAAAAATAATATGGAAAAATACAAGAAAAATACGTAAAAAATGGAACAAGAGAATAAGGAAAAAAGAAAGATGTAAATAAGCAAAATCTTGGACGTCGTCCGACGACCACGAAACAGCAGTCGTAAAAACCTACCCACACAAAAAACGAAGCCCCAAAAACCATATAAAAGTCGAGACAATTCGGTGCAACTGAGGGAACACGTTAGAGAGAGAGAGAGAGAGAGAGGTTCTTATTACTCAGAATAAGGAATTTCAGGCGAGGAAACTATGGTGAACGTGTTGTGTGGAGAGAGAGAGAGAGAGAAGAGAGAGGCAGAGAATAATTCTCAGTTCCTCATTCGTATATTCATTATGAAAATCTCGTTCTACCCCTAAACTATATTTTATTTTCTATATTTGTGAAAGAAGATATATTTATCCTGTATACAGTAGTTCTGTCCTAAAATCCTGTGTCCTCTGTATATCAGTATGTCTGTATTACACACACGCACACACACTGTCACATACAGACATACACAAAGCTCCATACACAACTTTCTATTCAATTTCGTCAATTTAGGTCATTCAATCCTACCTAGGACCTCAACCCTGACCCCACCACTTTTTCGAGAAAGAGACTTTCAAAATGTTTAATCTACAATTCAACAAAGAATGTTTATTCAATTTCCTCCAGCTCTCAGCCCTTACTCTCTCTCTCTCTCTCTCTCTCTCCTCTCTTCCTTCTCTCTCTCTCTCTCTCTCTCTCTCTCTCTCTCTCTCAGTAAAGACAAATCCCAAACAACAATTTCTTATTTAAATTCCACAGCCCCTTTTAAGCCTCTGATTCTCCAATTCTTAATTTTTTTCTAAAGAACAAAAAAAACTCAAGGGATAACACAACGAAGAATTCCATAGGACGGCTGCAATGATAAATTGAACCGAAGATTACTGTTACAGTTGACAGTAATTCCAGAGCCCTGTCACAGAGGGAGACATATTGAATAAGATTTTCGGGTGGGGGTGGTGGGGGGTGTTGGAAGGGCTGTGGGTGGGGGGGAAATGGATGGAAGGGATGAAGGCTATGTAGGGGTAGGGAGCTAGAAGAGGGAGGTGATGGATAGTTAAGAAGTCTGAGGCATATAAATTTATATATACATTCACACACACACACTATATATATATTTATATATATATATATATATATATATATATATATATATATATGTATATATATATATACATAATATATTTAATTATATATATATATATATATATATATATATATATATATATATATATATCTACATACAATCACACACACATATACATATATAGTATGTATGTATGTATGTATACATGTATGTAGATATAGAAAATTTGCCTGTTGTGTAACATACCTTTAAAATGTTTTTACCAAACGATAAAATATTCTACAAAACGAGAAGAATAAAACCGGGCACATCCTGAGGGTGCAAACATTTTACTGTTTTTTTTTTTAACTAATGGTGCTATATGCACCACGGAGTGCCTAAGGTGTTTCCTTGGGGTACAAGCGTTTCCTTTGTTTTCACTACCTGGTGATTTAATTATGAAGACCAGAACACCTTTTGAAACATTTCTTAATCTTATATGATAATACATACACCACACATGATCTTATTACGTCCTGTGTAGAAACCTCAATTAAATCCTGTTAATGGACCAATTAAATAACTGATTAACAATGATATTCTTTAGCAGGAAACGACTGGTTTTCATGTCTATTCGAAGATCCAAATGATCCATTGGCAACCTAATTACTTGTAGAAATTTATGAGAATGTAAAGCGTGACTGAAAATTTTTTTCAGTCACTCAGAGAATGGAGGGAGAAAAGAAAGCTGAAAACCTTCCTTAGATATATAATATATATATGTGTATTATGTATGTATATATATATATGTGTGTGCATATATGTATGTATGTATACACACATATAATACGGAACATATGATATAAACTGCGGAAGTTAATCTAAGAGAATCGCCACTGATACACAGTATCTACAAAGAGCTGGGCAAACAAATAAATAAACACAGCTAAAACGAAAATAGACAACAACAACAACAAAAATCAGTACAACAACACCACCACGAGAATTAATGCCAATGAGGGCGCAGCATTTCCTGTTCAGCCACCGGGATAACCGGAATTAAAAGCCGCCCAAAAATCAGGGGGATTATCCTATTACCACAACTCACCCTTGGCTTCGGATCATAATCTCCACAGGCCGGGAGAGGCCGTTTTTATGCGCTTCTCTCTCTCTCTCTCTCTCTCTCTCTCTCTCCTTCCTAAAATTATATTTATGGAGCAGTCTCAAGAGATTTAACCTGTATTTAGGCTGACCTTGGTCCCATTTATTTTTTGGTTAGTCTCCACGAGGATTTTAGGGGGTTAAACTCGGCCGCGTGGTGGTTTCTCTCTCTCTCTCTCTCTTCTCTCTCTCTCTCTCTCTCTCTCTCTCACACACTAAAAGATTACATACTTCTCCAAAGAGCAACAGTGTGAAAGAGTTCAAAACAAAGCTAGACAAAATCATTAGGATACTGCGAATGAACAGTAAAACCTGCTCCTAGATATAAGTGAGCACACGATGTCTCCTCGGGTGGACTAACAAGTCTTTGAGACATCCTAATCTTGTAACTCCTTGTAACTCTACTTCTTCCCATTTTCCTACAAAAAAAAGTGTCTACTAATAAATATTATAATAGAATTTAAACGTAACACCTCAGACGTCTTAGGTGCCACATTCTTACGTCCAAGGAGACATTTCGTTGTCTTAAGTGCCACATTCACCTGAATTACGTGTTAAGATCAGTTAACTTGAGTGCCACATTTGGTTGTCTTTATCATTAAGTGACACCACATTCAAGTGTCACTTTTAGATGTTTATGTGTTTCAATTTAGGAGCAGGTGGCCGGGAAGTTACCACAGAAACCAATGTTGACAAAGCTCGGACGCGGACATGGGCCTAGTGCCAAGGTCTTCACCAGGCCAATGTGGAGTTCCATTACTTAAGGGAACACTCAACCATACTTGTTTCCTTAGATTATTTGCTATTTTATTTTTCCAATTCATTCGTCTTTGTTTTCGGTTATACTTGGTTTCCTTTTTAATAATACGTTTTCATTTTCCTTATATAGGAAATTTATTCGATAAAGCTTTTGATATATAAAAACTGGAATAATATCTATGTTTAGTATATAAGAGAAATAACTTTTCTCTGTAATAAATTAAGAGCAATAAATGTGACTGCTATAACTAATAATAATAAGATGAATGTCATTGGCAATAATCATGTTCAGAAATAAAAAAAAATAATGTTATGTACGACCTCTTTGTATTTCTTTTGAATTAAAAAAAAGTAAATGTACTAAATGTACTGTCAATGTTTTATTAAAAAAGAAAAGAGAATAAAAAAGAAAAAGAAAAATGAACAGCCCCACAAACGTGTGGAAGCAGCAAGCTTAAGAGTCAATCACTGTAACAAGATGTCGAATCATCCGTTATTCTGTCTGTTTACCTAATTGTTTATTCCACCTCATTTCTTAAAAACATTCCCCTTATAAAAATACATAGAATCTACAAGTACAAAATCAAAGCAAAGTTCCCACAGGGATCGTTAAAAAAAACAAGTAAACAAGTAAATACCAATCGAGTTTTCGGTACAGCGTAAAATTAAGGCCACCGAAGATAGATTTATCTCACTGTGGTCTCGGTATAATGCTGTATGAGTCGCAGCCCAATGGTGGTCTGTCCTCTATCGTTGCCAGACGCAAGAATACGGCTAACTTTAATCTTAGATAAAATAAAATCTACGGAGTCTAGATGGCTGCAATTTGGTATGTTTGACCATTGGAGGGTGAATGATCAACATACTAATTTGCAGCCCTAGCCACAGTAGTTTTTAAGATCTGAGGGCAGACAAAAAAAAAGTGCGGGCAAAAAAAGTGTGGACAGAATAAGTGCAGACAGAAAAAGAGCGGACGGACAGAAAAAACCATCTCAATAGTTTTCTTTAAAGAAAATAAAAAAACTATGAATTGCATATCTTCTTCCATACCATATCACCCTCTACTTTGCTATCCGTTTTGTCCACATTCGCCGAGTCAGCATTTTCGATGCTTTCCTTCGCTTGCTAAGCATCAATCCGCTTACTGGAGAGCGTGCAACTGGAGCATGCTTTGCTGATGCTGGCAAGATATGAAAACTCTCATGTTAGAAGAAAATCTCCTTATAACGATCAAATACTTTGTTATATATATATATATATATATATATATATATATACTTTAGATTATCATACATACGTATATGTATGTATATGTATCTTTATACATATATTATGTATGTAAATATACATATGTATGCATATTAATGAATACACACACACACATATATATATATATATATATATATATATATATATATATATATATTATTATATACAATATATATATATATATATATATATATATGTATATATATATATATATATACTAGATTTATTATATATATATATGTTATATAGTATCTTTATATATATATATGTATATATATATTATATATATATATATATATATATATATATATAATATTATAGACAGAGAGATAGAGAGATGGAGAGAGAGAAATTAAAAGCAAAATCTAAACAACAACATGACAGAAATGAATACAATTACAGAATAAATTCATATATAAAAGAGCTCTCTAACAATTAACAAAAGGGCCCGACTTCAAGTACACCTTAATCCTTTTAAACAACAGCAACAACAACAAAAATCTGTTGAGAAAAAAAGCAATATCTTTTCTTCTTTACCTATGAATATTTTCAATATTTTTCCACACATAGCCTAAGGCTGGACAGCCTACTTTCAATAAAGCCCAATATTGAAGGTTCCTGGAAAGCTGCTGAATGTTTATGTCTTAGATATTACGTCTTGCAAGGAAAATAATAACAGAATAAGAATATCAACATTACAGCTTTTACAACGCGGATTCTAAAACACTATACACACATATAGATATATATAGATATATATATATATATATATATATAATTATATATATATATATATATCTATGTAAATATATATAGTCTGGGAATAACTTACAACAGAGGGAATCTGTATTGGATAAGTGCAATATATTTGCCCTCGACAGGATTCGACGTATATATATATACAGGGTGTTTCGAAATTAGAGCCCCGGCCCCGCCCCCTCTACAGCTAAACTAAAATTGATATAGACAAAAACAAAAGTAATTCAGAACAGGTATTTATTTAAGCTTCTCTTTGAGTTTTTAATACTTTGCGTGGCCTCCATCTGCCTGTACAACAGCCTGCATTCTTGAGGGGTGTGATTTCAGCAAATCGCAAAAAAGCTGAGACTCAAACTCCATTTCCCTGAGCACTTCGGTCACCTCTCTTCGCAGGTCGTCGAGGCTTGGTATACCATCATTGTTCACTGTGCGTGCTTTAACATGATCCTTTACGATACTACCAATGTTTTCACACACATTAAGGTCAGGGGAGCTACCTGGAATTTCAGTTGACGAGAAGAAATCGTTACCACTGTTTTGAAGCAGCTCCTGTGTCTGAAGAGCTTTGAAACATGGTGCCTTATCTTGCAAAAATGTGACTTCTTTAACCGATTACACATTTTCAGGATCTTTGAGGAAAGGAAATACTCCATCAGTAAGCACAGTTTCTCTGAAGTATTCACCATTCCATGACTGTCCTTTTTCTTTGATGGTCCACATTGACCGTTTGGCTGTGAAACAGAGAAAAATTCCCAAACATTTAGGAAATTTCACAACTTGGCGATAGCGTATGTCATCGCTGATATCATCCAACTTTGCAGCCCAAATGATGTCATTTTTATCATTTGGCTTCCTGACTGAGTAAATGAAGAACTCATCTGATGTGGCAACATGGAGGAAGTCAGCTTCATCCCAATCTTTAATAAATGAATTACAAAACCATGCACGGTCTTCTCTCTGTTGCTGAGTGATATTGGGCTTGCTGATAACATGAAATGGCTTGATACCAGATTTTTTCAACTCACGATATACAGCACTATAACTTCTCTTCTTTCCCCTTTTTGTTTCTAGTTCAAGCGCCAATTTACATAAAGACTTTCTTGGTCTACCCACTGCCTCAGCTATGATGTATTTTGACTCCTGAGAGAGGACTTCAGGCCTTCGAAGATTCTCACTCTTTTCGCGATGACAGTCAGATGGATTTTTGTTCCAGTTTCTTTTAACAAAGGATTCATCTCTTGTAATGTATTTAGCTATCCAGGAATGTGAAATGAAGAATGCGTCAGCATCCCTGGCCTCTCTGAAGGTTATAGCCCGGATTCAGTCAATCCATCTGACTTCCTCCGAGTCGTTTGGCTAATGTACTTAGAGATAGGCTATAGCAGAAAACTTCATAACTTTCCATTTGTGCTGGGGGGGGCTCAACTTTCGAAACACCCGGTGAATATATATATAAATATATATATATAATATATATATATATATATATATATATATATATATATATATATATTAAATAAACAGTACAAAGAAAGCAGGGAATAAAAGCAAACAAAAACTACGGAAAAATCCTTCCTTTAATATCATTAATTAACGAGGTGTTAAAAAATTCGCGAAAAAAGTTATTCAAAATGATAATCGTCTATATCGCAATCTAATAATCGCTTCTATAGTACGAATAAATACTACAAAAATCCTCCCGTTTACTTAAAAACTAAAAAGCACAAATGAGAATATTAAATTCCAGAAAAAAACCGCCATCCCAAAGAAAACCTATTAAAAAAAATGGAAAAATAAAAAATGCTTCCAATATCCCCTGAACTCTGTGTGTGCGCGGAGGCTTAACTACTCGATCACACCTGCACTTATATTCCATTTAGCGGGACGCTAATAGCCAAGCGTCGATCGCCCGACATAATCCGAACTGCTCTACTGTCGATCATTTGTGCAACGTTGCAGCAGGACGTATGATGCTTCGTTGCAAAGGCAATACGTGCAATGGAACGTTAATATTTATTTTCGAAAAGAGGCGCTAGTTAGAGGGATGTATGGGAACATGACGTTATACCGTGATTTAAACGAGAGTAAATCGATATAATTAACGTGATAACAACTATGGTAAATTAATATTTAACGCATTGAAAACAATAAACAGAAGTAAAAAAAAAAAAAGCATTTTTCGGCGCAATCGAGTTTCCTGTACATCGTATAATCAAGGCAACCGTAAATAGATCTATCTTTCGGTGGTCTCGGTATAATGCTGTATGAGTCGCAGCCCATGAAACTCTCAGCCGGCTGTGGTGCCCTGCGTTGTTGCGTTGCCGGACGCACAGTTATGGCTAATTTTAACCTTAAACAAAATAGAAATTACTGAGGCTAGAGGGTTGCAATTTAGTATGTTTGAAGATTGGGGGGGTGGATGATCAAGATATCAATTTGCAGCCCTCTAGCCTCAGTGGTTTTTGACATCTGAGGGCGGACAGAAAACTACAGACGGACAGACAAATACCCTCCTACTGCAAACCTGCTTGTCCGCCTTGGGGTTAGTGGGGGATCGGAAGGGTAAGAGAAACAGCAGCTCTGGGATCTTTAACAACTGCCCGGTAGTGGCCTGACCTAGATATCGTTGCCAGACAAACGACTATGACTAATTTTAACTTTAGATAAAATTTTGAGGGCAAACAGAAAAAGTGGTGACGGTCAGACAAAAATCCATCTCAATAGGTTTATTTTTACAGAAAACTAAAATCGATATATCTAACTTGAATAAAATCGATGACACATTAATATACCAAATGTGATAAAAATGAGCATATTGATATAATTAGCATGCTTAAAAGCAGCAGATGTATATAATTAACGTGGTAAAGACATAAGGATATTAAAATAAATGTCGTAATTTAAACCAATGCAGAATAATATAAGCAACATGATTAATGACGGGTGGAAAATTAATATATATTAAAATAATTATCATGATTAAAAACGATGGCAAATTGAAACAATTAACGTGATTAAAATCATTAGCAAATTAATTTAATCAGCGAATATAGACAATAGCAAATTAATTTAATTTTTTTAGTTATTAAACAAATAAGAAATTTAATATAATTAAGTGACTAATACAATAACAAATTAACACATTTAACCTGATTAAAAAGATAAGAAAATAAATATCATTAATGTAATTATAGACTCTAACTTATGTACATTAGCTCAGGAACAAAAATGACAAAATTAAACGTGAACAAGCTATGACTATACAATACAATAGAAAACAATACAATACAATGCAATACAATTAGCACAGTTACCCAAATAGCCAACCCTTTTCGTCTGCGTTTCCTTTCATGAATGCTAATACGTAATTAGCGTAGTTATCCAGCATTTGCAACAGCCACGTTTTCTTTTAAAAACACCAGGACGCTACATGTTACAAACATATACCCGTGATAAAAACATTAAATAACTCATTGACTAAAATAGGCTCACCCACACCAAAATATACTCAACTGATCCTAGGAGCATAGTGAATTGTAAATAAATAAATGAATAAATGACTAAATCCGTACTCCTGCAGACACACAAATTGACACACTTCGTGGATAAGAAACAACCTCTTCGACCGACAAAATATGTAAGTTGGACCTATGAACAAAAAACAGAGATTCAATAACAATGTGACTATACAATGACAAATTTACGTAAATCATCAAGAAAAACTAGCATAAAATAGCTGCATAAATATAAATCAAAAGTGGCTTACAAGAACAAAATAGGAAAAGTAATGAAACTACGAATAACATACGGATTTATACGAACCTAAATTTAATTTAAAATAGCAAAGAGAATAAAAAAAATGTATTTTCAATATATGCCACAGCAAAAGGTGCTTTAAATACACGCAACAACAATATGTACTTTGAATTTACGCAACGACAATATACATTTTGAGTTTACGCAACAACTATATTTTGAGTTTACGCAACCGGAGCCCGAATTGCACGGAACTATAAACAACAAGAAAAGAACACCAATTTTGCAAAAATATTTTTTTGAAAGATTGCGTCATGCAGTTTTCTCAGGAAATTCTCTGTGGGAAGATTCTTTACTGAGAGAGAGAGAGAGAGAGAGAGAGAGAGAGAGAGAGAGAGAGAGAGAGAGAGTAGGAAAAACATTTGCTAAGCTTCAAGTACCCACAATAATTGTTCTTTCCCAACACAATAGAGATGGAGGAGCGTGGCAGGAGGAGGAGGAGGAGGAGGAGGAGGAGGAGGAGGAAGGAGGAGGAGGTTTTCTTTAACGCTCTTGTAAGAAATAAACTTCCTTCGCCTTCCACTGGGAAGAATGAAACTGGAGACGGCAGTTGCGTGTGGGGGGAAAAATAAATAAGAAATAAAAAATGGATTAAATGAGGCTGGAAAAAAGAAGGTAAGAATTCAAAAGAAAATGAGACGGGAGAAATTACGAGGAATCCAGGCCATGAGAAGACGACCGAAAAAAAAAAAAATTAAAGAAGAATGTTATAAGAACACGAAAGAACCAAAATGAATAAAAGGTAGAAAACATGGGAGGAAAATGCGTATTATACGAAAGAACTCGATGGAAATGTAAAGAGAACAGAAAAAGAAAGGGGCAGAGCAAGAAAGAGAAGTAGCGTAAGTCGAATGAAAGGGCAAAAGGAGAGAACCTTACAGCGCCAAAGAACGTGCAGAATGGGGGAGAGAGTGAATAATGTAAAAGAGTTGATGCGAGACGAACGTTATAATAACGCTCTATCAATATTAAAAAATAAATGAACGTTCATGAAACTCCCAACAATGAATAATGTGATTTCTTGTGAATTTTTGTCAGTGAGTAGATCAAAATTAAAGAAAACAATTTACTAGAAGTGTAAAGATAACAGACATAAATAACACGGGAATGTTTACACAAACACATTTCCATGCGATTTAAGGTTAAATATTGAGAGAAAATAACCCAAAAGAGATATAATAGTAAATCGACTTTTCTTCAAGTGGGTTGAAGTGTAACTTTTTTTTTTTTTTTTTTTTTTTTTTGGCTTCATTTTCTTGAGGCGCTGAACAACGGAAAAGTTCCTACGCCCTACTTTCCAACTATTTTTTTTACATACTAAAATGGAGTCCACAATAGGGTGATTAAGATATATATATATATATATATATATATATATATATATATATCTATTAATATTTATATAATCAATATATATAGATATCTATATATATATATATATATATATATATATATATATATATATATATGTATCATATATATACATATACATGTTTTAATGAGATCATTTGTATAACTAATTAGTACTCACACTAGTAAAGATCGAAGCAAGAGTAAAACAAATACAATAAATTATAAGAATTCAACAGTCCTCCTGTCTCCTCAAAGAGCTCATATTAAAGAAAACACACTACTCTACTATTATAAAAACCTTTTAAATAAATGACTAACAATGGCATATCTCCTAAGTACACACCTTAAATATGTAGCACCCAATCACAATTTGCAGCGGTTTCTCATACCATGTAAAAAAAAAAAAAAAAAAAAAAAGGCCAAAGATACTTCGGCGCAATCGAGTTTTCTGTACAGTGTATAATCAAGGCCACAGAAAATAAATCTTTCTTTCGGTGGTCTCGGTATAATGCTGTATGAGTAGCGGCCCATGAAACTCACAGTCGGCCGTGGTGGCCTGAGTCGTTGCGCTGCCAGACGCACAGTTATGGCTAACTTTAACCTTAAACAAAATAAAAATGACTGAGGCTAGAGGGTTGCAATTTAGTATGTTTGATGATTGGAGGGCGGATGAATAACAAACCAATTTGTAGCCCTCTAGCCTCGGTAGTTTTTGAGATCTGAGGGCGGACAGAAAACTGCAGACGGACGGAAAAATACCCTCCAACTTCAAACCTGCTTGTCCGCCTTGGGGTTAGTGGGGGATCGGGAAGGTAAGGGAATCAGCAGCGCCGTCATCTAGCTCGTTTTATAATGATCTTGACTGAACATAGATTTAGTTTAGAGTCGAATGTGAAAATTCACGAAATATTTACCAAAACGTCAGTGACTGTCTTAGGACTGGACTGCTGAGAGAGAGAGAGAGAGAGAGAGAGAGAGAGAGATAGATTGCAAAGCTGTAAGAAATAAATAAAAAAACAAAAGAATGTTGAGTGAGAGAGAGAGAGAGAGAGAGAGAGAGAGAGATTGCAAAGCTGTAAGAAATAAATAAAAAACAAAGAAAATGTTGAGAGAGAGAGAGAGAGAGAGAGAGAGAGAGAGAGAGAGAGAGAGAGAGATTGCAAAGCCGTAAGAAATAAATTAAAAAACAAAGAAAATATTGAGAGAAAGAGAGAGAGAGAGAGAGAGAGAGAGAGAGAATGCAGCAGTAAGAAACAAGGGAAAAGAAACAGAAAATGTCAGATGGAAAGTAAACAAGAAAGACAAAAAGGGGAAGCAGGGAAATGCAAAAATGGTACTGATGAAAACAAACGGTAAACCGTCGGGCTCAAAGTGGAATAAACACCCTACGATAAAACGTGCACAAAAACAAAACAAGTAAAGCATACACAGAACGTTTTCGGCGCAATGGAGTTTTCTATAAAGCGTATAATGCTGCATGAAACTCTCAGCCTCGGCCCATGAACTCGGCCATGGTCCTGTGGTGGCCTGTGTTGTTGGTACCCGTAGCGCTTCCGTATTTACGATTTCGGCTAACTTGAACCTGAAAGTAAAAACTACTTTGGACAGACAAATAGCCATCTCAATAGCTTTCTTTTACGGAAAACTAAAAATAAGTATTTACGTATCTCTATTTTATTGATCTCATTCCTTTCGATTTGTCCTACAGTTTTTAACATGTATGTATTATATACTATTTAAAAGTACTGACTATTCTTTAACTCACGAAGCACATTTACAGCGTTCACGAAAAGTAAAAAAAAATAATAATAATAATAATAATAATAAAACCCGGTTAATGTTCACTTTTGTTTTACTGACTTTTTCATGATCTATAAAACTAAAATAATTTTAAAACATCTATATATCTATATATATATATATAATATATATATATATATATATACACATTATACACACCATATATATATATATATATATATATATATATCTATATATAACCACACACACACACATATATATTATATATATATATATATATATAATTAGTATTATATATATATTATATACACACACACACATTAATATATTAGATAATAATAATAAATATAATTATAATAATATAGTACAAATATATTCATATATATAAAAACTTATTCGTAGTCTAGATTTTATCTGTAATCTCGATGTGTTCCTCTTCTTCCCATATCTCTTAAAGATTACCTACTTTAAAGGTTTGCAGGAAAATAAAAATGACTATGGCAGTTTCCATAAAAAAAAAAAAAATCCAAGGTCGGAAAGCCATCAAATACTTTCAGAAACAAGAAACAAAACTCAAAGATCTGTCAAGATATCTACCGTTTTCGTAAACAAATTTCGAGATGCTAAACTCGCCACTAGTTCCAGGAAACAAAACTCTATAAAAACCTCAGAAAATAATTAGCTCAAAAAACACACACACACACACACACACACACACACACACACACACAACACACACACACACACATATATATATATATATATATATATCTATTAATATAATTATGATATGTAATTTATATCTTATATACATATATAATTATATATTTATTTTATATATATCTACATATCTATTTATATAATAGTATTAATAATATATATATATACATTATATATATATATATTATAATATATAATATATGTATGTATATTATTGTATGTTTATATATATAACATATATTAATTATATATATCTAGATTCTATTATATATATATTATTTTTAAAAATAATTTATTAATTAAATTTTAAAAATTTAATTAAACTATAGTATATATATTATCCCACACATTTGGAGTAGAGAAGTGAACGGATTAGTACGTACGAATGGATCGGCACGCTTGGGATGACTCTATAACATAGGTTTTAATAATAATAATCAATAATAATAATAATAATAATAATAATAATAATAATAATAATAATGATAATAATGATAATAATATGAATATAAAAAAATTAATGTGGATACGACTGTTTCCTCATACTCCTGTGATGCTATACCTATTAAGAGAAAGAACAATGTATATACATACATATGTATATATATACACACATATATAATGCATATATACACAAACATACAACATACATACATACATACATATGTATATATATATTATATATATATATATATATATATATATATATATATATATATATATATATATATAAGTTTGTCTGTGTATACATTATATAAAATCCTGGCAAAAGAGATAAAAAGATATGACACTTCCGACAAAGAAAATAAGATACAATCGGACCACTGCAATATTGTGAAATGTTATCACCGACTCGGATGATGAGAGGATCTAGAAGAGAAACTAACAAAAGAGAAGGAGTGATAAAGAAAAAACATAAAGAGGAAAGCGGATTAGACGGTAAGACTCTGTAAGATCAAAAGATAGGAACTGAAATGAAACGGAACAAGTGGATAAAAATGAAAACAGATGAATGGAAGGGGATAATGGAGGTTTGAAAAACGTGAAGGATCTAATGAAGGCAATTGGGAGATGCGGAAACCGCAAGTGAATGAGAAGAGAGAGAGAGAGAGACTCATTACTCGAGTATTACATCATCTCTCAACTTGAAATATACTTTTTTAAAGTAGTGAGGCAATAAGAGCACGCACCTGGTTGAATTCATGTGAACGTGTGTATGTGTGTGTGTGTATGAGGGAGAGAGAGAGAGAGAGAGAGACCTGGTTACACCACTAGCTAGCCGGGGCATCTCTCCCCAGCCTTTACATAATTTCGGGAAGACTTTATTAAAAATTCATTAATCAAAGTTTCGTGTCTCAGGGATCAGTGGCCCACCCACGTCCTTGTATACGCTTCCATACGCCCTAGGGAACTTGCCGCAATCTCTACCCTTAATATATCATTGAGGTTTACGCTCGATATCCATCGCGTAAAAAACCGTTTGAATTATCATCATTATTAATATATTTTTGGAGGCAATCCTGCCGGAACTCACTGGGACCAGTTGCACATTTTATCTGTCAAGATGCAAAAAATTCAATCTTATTGACGTTATATTCAAGGATGACGTTTATTTCTTTATATTTTGTTAAAATACGTTTGAATTAGATTATTGTTTCATGGAGGGTTACTTTAATACCTAAGGCATACCTCAAGGAGAACTTTCTGAAAGGTTAAAAATTTCCAAAGAGGCAACTCTGTTCATGTTTCCTCCTCCCCTCCTCCTCCTCCTCAAAAAAAAAAAAAAAAAAAAAAAAAAAAAAAAAAAAAAAAAAAAAAAAAAAAAAAAAAAAAAAAAAAAAAAAAAAAAAAAAAAAAAAAAAAAAAAAAAAAAAAAAAAAAAAAAAAAAAAAAAACGAACTTATCAGTATAAACTAGAGACTGAAATACAGCGCACAGTCTGAACAAAATCCTTATCAGGACGAAGATAGAAGTCGTAAGAGGAATAAAGAAGATACGATGAAGTATACCGACAAGAGAGATGGGAAAATGAAAATCAAGATATTTATTTCAATATAATTATCAGATGAAAAGTTCAGTCTTGCTTTACACGAAACCTACTCAAGGGAGACGATTGAACTTTTCTGTAAAAGAAGTATAAACTAGGTTAAATTCTTATATTTTATATTAAATCAGTATGAGATTAACTATCAGTGAAAAATTCTAACTTCCTGCAACCAGCAAACGTTCAGGTACACAAAACGACTAGAAATATGAATAAGACGGGAATGAACACAATAACAAATAGAGTAACACGATGAAAACAAAGTGCAAGAGTGACCACACCACAAATAATGCGATAAAAAAACAACAGTAAAAAATGCACCGAAGTTTCTTCAGCGCAACAGAGTTTTCTGCACAGCCGCTCCAGCGTATAATCAAGACCACCGACTATAGATTTAACTTTCTATGGTCTCGGTATAATGCTGTATGAACCGAGGCCCATGAAACTTTAACCGTCGCCGTGTGGTGGCCTATCCTATATCGTTGCCAGAAGCATGAATATGGCTAACTTTAACCTTAAAGAAAATACAAACTACGGAGGCCAGAGGGCTGCAATTTGGTATGTTTGATGATCGGAGGGTCGATGATCAGCGTGCCCATTTGCAGCCCTCTAGCCTTGGTAGTTTATAAGATGTGGTGACAGAAAAAAGTGTGGATGGACAGACAAAGGAGGCACAATAGTTTTCTTTATAGAAAACTAAAAACTTACCACGATACATTGAAATCATACTCGCATAAAATTACATCACGCAAATATAAATAACACGTGGATAAAAATAAAAATAAAAAACTTAATTTTAGCTAAAGCAAGGAGATCTAAAACACCAGCAAGATTATTTAATATTTACGATATAAGAAAAATGATGTAAAATTCCGGAACGAAAACAGAACTTTAAATACAATAACTCAAATGGATGCACCGCAAATAAATGAATCGGCAAAATGTACAAAGAAAAAACGCAATGACGAAATGGACGTTCAAATTGCTCAATAACAGCACGACTTCTTGGTAACTGAAATACGACTTCAAATTAGCAGACCTTTTGCAGAAAGCTTTTTAAAAGATTACCTCACATATTTCCCTTCTTCCTATTTCAGTAAATATACTATACTGAGAGAGAGAGAGAGAGAGAGAGAGGCAAAAACATTTGGAAGCTTGAAGTACCAACAGTAATTGTTCTTTCTCAACGCAGTAGGAGGAGGAGGAGGAAGAGGAGGAGGAGGAGGAGGAGGAGGACCATGAGAGGTTTTCTTTCTATGCCCTGATGAGAAATAAACCTCCTCCGCCTTCCACTGGGAAGAATAAAATTGGAGAAGGTTGCGTCAGGCATCGGAAGAAATGGATAAAATGGAGTCAGAGGGAAGTAAGAACCTGAAACAGGTTAAAATTGTGAATAATGCAAGAGCATGAAAGAATATATATATATATATATATATATATATATATATATATATATATATATAGTAGAGAGAGAGAGAGAGAGAGAGAGAGAGAGAGAGAGAGAGAGAGAGCAATGGATATATATATATATATATATATATATATATATATATATATATTTATATTTATATGTATATATATAGAGAGAGAGCAATGGCTATATATAGATAAATATATAATTATATATATATATATATATATATATAATATAAATATATAAATAAATATATATATATAACACATATATATCCATTGCTCTCTCTCTCTTTCTCTCTCTCACTCTCTCTCTTGATATATATATATATATATATATATATATATATATATATATATATCTATTATATATATATATATATATATATATATATATATATATATATATATATATATATATATATATATATATATATAATGAGAGAGAGAGAGAGAGAGAGAGATAGAATTCCAAGAAAATAAATTAGAAGGAAATCGACATTACCCAACCTCTCCCCTTTCCGAATGCACTAAAGACATAATCGTTTACAAGGTTCAAGCGGCCATGGACAAGTCCTCAATAGATGAAAAAGAAACAGGTAGAGAGTAAAAGGCATTTTCATACGCTTTATTGTTTTTAATGCTAATCTCTTCATTCTGGAAATAAATAAATAAACAATAAAAAAGAATAAAGTATATGGTGATTTAAACAAGGTTATTTTTGTTTATTCTATTCTCCTTGTTCTGTGGTTCGAATGATCATTCTATTCTCCCGAAATTGACTAACCAACTTCAAGGTCTCATCGGACGCTAACCAAGCGAACGTTTGAAACGTTCCGGTAGTACAGTTACGAAGGTCATCAATAATTCACAGCCCCAATAACTGATTCACAAAACATGTTTGTGAAGCACATAAAAATCCCTTTTTATCTTCAAAGCCCTCTGACAAAGGAACAGGAACCGAAGGGACGGGTGCTCGTCCATGTTGACTCTCTCGGAAGGGAAAAGTCTGGGAGTACATAAGGCCTATGCATATTTCATGCTGTTTCCAACCCCCCCCCCCCCAACCCCCTTAGGGATTCCACTGCCTGCAATGTGACCTGGGCGAGGCCCTACAGAGTTTCTTTAGGTTTTAATCGGGTCCTTTTGGGGGGGGGGGGGGGGAGGGGGGGTTATTTTCTTTTAAGCAGCTAAACTTCTTCGTTTAGATTTTTACCTTTCATTACCTTTCATTTATGTATGAGTGGTATTATTACTATTAATTGATTTATATATATATATATATATATATATATATATATATGTATATATGAGTCAATTCATAATTATTTATCTATGCTTGTATGTATCAAACCCCTGATTACTGAAAGAAGGATTAATGACCTGAAATACGTGAATATTTAATAACTTTTCTATATTTCATAACTTTTAATACAACCCCTCTCCATACTGTCATGTTATTCTCATTGCCTAAATTATTATATTCCTGAGTGTCGTGGATTTACAACTGTATGAGAGAGAGAGAGAGAGAGAGAGAGAGAGAGAGAGAGAGAGAGAGAGAGAGAGTGGTCAATAATAAGTAAATAATGCATCCAAAAAAGACACAGGAAGAGTAAACAGAAGTTTGAAGGAGCAAGCACCAAAGAATAAAATAAATAAATAAAATAAATGAATTAATAACTACAGAATTTCGATCCCAAAAGCATTACATAACATGAGGCTGAGAGAGGCAGGCAGTGTGTGGAGGTAGGGAGGAATCCTTTCAACATCTTTCATTAAAAATAGCTTCTACAACTAAACACCCATTATGGTAAACGTACCAGATGTTGCCAGAAAAACTCCCAATATGGTCAAGTTACCTAATGCTCCCATAAAAAAAAATTCCAAAAGAAATAATTTCCAATTATTTTGTAGACAAGAATTATAACATGGATTAGTTACCAAATGATTCCAGAGAAAGATCTAGCACAATTAGTTACCAAACGTTTTTAGAAAATAATTCCAACACGGGCAGTTATTTAACGTTTTCCAAAATGATTCCAACACTGACTGATCGTTACCAAATGTTTCGAGAAAAGAATGACAAGACGGTTTAATTACCAAATGCTGCCAAAAAAGAATTTCACAATTACCAAATGTTTCCAGAAAAGAATGCCAAGACGGTTATGTTACCAAATATTCCCATAAAAGAACAAAAGAATGCTAAGACGGTTTAGTTACCAAATATTCCCGGAAAAAAATGCCAAGACGGTTTAATTACCAAAGGTTTTCAGAAAAGAATTTCACGATGGATTGATTACCAAAAGTTTCGAGAAAAGAATGGCAAGAAGGTTTAGTTACCAATTCCTTCCAAAATAGAAATCCAAAATTGATACTATCGAATGGTTCCCAGGAAAATTCCCAAGATGAATTACAGTTACCGAATCTTTCAAGGAAAGCATTGTAGCATGGAATATTGTATACCAAACGTTTCCAGAAAAGAGTTCCAAGGTGGTTTGCGAATGTTTCCGGGAACGAATTGCAACATGGATAGTTACCAAATGTTTCCCTGAAAAACTTCCTACATACACCAGTTACCAACATTTTCAAGAAAATCATTTCAACATTGTCAACTGCCGAATATTTCCAGAAAATAATTCCAAAATAGTTAGTATCAAATGGTTTCGAGAAACTCCCAACATAATATTACTTAAACATGGAAAGTTACCAAATATTTCCCAAAGAAATCCAACATGGAAAGAGAAAAGCGTTTAAAAAATCTCAAATATGGATTATTATCACATTTCCAGAAAATAGCCCCAACATGGACAGTTACGATATACTTTCCGGAAAACTCCTTGGATGAATTAGTTACCAGATGCGTCCAGGAAAACAAATCGCCTAAACTGGCCCCGTGACAATGTACCTATAACCAAAACTACAAAACCATTCTGAAAATAAAATCACCAAATCAAGAACATGAGGCTCAATGTATATGATTTAAAGGGAAGCTGACATAAAAATCTATCTATAACAATAAGATCCGAGCGGATCTTTCTTGTATGTCCGCTCTGGGTGAGGGCGGGGTAGGTTAGGGATCGGGCGACATGACATATCCACCTTCCTCCTACAAACCTGTTTGTCCGCCCCGGATGGGGGAAGGGTAGGTATGGGATCGGGAGGGTAGGGGATACATGATGGGCAACGATTCTGAGTGAATATGAAACACTTTCATTAAAGATGGGATTCGGAAGTACACAATTTGCAAAACAAGTGAGGCTTCGTTAATTCGTCATACAAAAAATATATATATATATATATATATATATATATATATATATATATAAACACATATATATATATATATATATATAATTATAAAAAATATATATCTATATACATATATAATATATATATCCTATATATATATACATATATATATATACATATATATATATATATATATATATATATATAAATATATTACACAAAATACATTACAGCATTCACACTTCATCCATGAAGAAAACCAGTTAAAAAGGAAATTAAGTTTCTTCGGCGCAATCGAGTTTTCTGTACAGCGTATAAAGCTGTATGAAACTCTCAGACTCGGCCCATGAAACTTTCATCCACAGCCCAGGTGCTAGCCCGTGTTATTAGCACTTTAACTAAAATAAAATAAAAAAAAACTATTGAGGCTAGAGGGCTGCAATTCGAAATGTATGATGACTGGAGGGTGGATGACCAACATACCAATTAGCAGCCCTCCAGCCTCAGTAGCTTTTAAGATCTGAGGGCAGACGGACAGATAAAAAGACATTTCAATATCCAAGGAACACTTCCAGATGAAAACTGAGGGGCTATCATCCCCCTTGGATGGCAAAAGAAGATGATAAAAAAACACAGAGAAAAGCGGATGACTCAAAAACATGAAATCTGATAAATGAGAGGAAAACCTTGCAAGAATCGGTGAGGGAAAGTGGGAGAGGAGGAAACCATGACGTAGATAATAGTAGTTGAACATCTCAAGCCTACAGGATACTTTTCTCTACTCAAGTAACTGCTAAAATGATACTGAATGTTCATGTGTGTGAGAGAGAGAGAGAGAGAGAGAGAGAGAGAGAGAGAGAGAGAGAGAGAGGTTATAATGACTGCTGTAGTGCCATTAGCACCTCGTGCCTCGCCATAAACTTTTCTCTAGTTAATAAGACCGTAAGGGATGTGTCTACTTGTGCGTGCGTGTGTTCCTGTGTGTGCGAGAAGAGTCCTAATTATGGCTATGAAATGATTAGTATCCTCATACTTGCAGCACACATTTCCGGAGAGAGAGAGAGAGAGAGAGACGAGAGAGAGAGAGAGAGTAATCCCAAGCGTCAGCTGTATGATACTCGGACTAAAGGGGAGCCATTTGAAGCTGGGTATCACCAGCTGGTCCGTGCCATCTGCCCTCCGCCTTTATAGACGTTGGGAGGACTTGATTAAGAATTAATTCATCAAAGTTTCGGGTCTCCGGGATCAGCGGCCCACAACTCACTCTCCTGTAAACCTCTGTACGTAATGTGGTGTTTGCTACGAAGATTTTTTCTCGGAAAATATCAAGGAGTTTTAATTGGACGTCCTTATCAGCGGGGAAAATGTCATGAAAGGTTGACAAATTCAAGGTTGACAAATTCGGTATCATTTGTATCAAAATTTTCTAAAGACATTTATATAAATATATTCTGTAAAGGAAACGAAAAGTCTTAAGGAGATTAAATTATGAAGAGTTTGAAGGAGATTAAAGTTAAGATTTTGAAAGAGATTAAAGTTAAGAAGATTTTGAAGGAGATTGAGTTTTTGGATTGATGAAGATTTTGAACGAGAATAAACTCATGAAGGGTTTGAGAGAGATTAAATTTATGAAGATTTTGAAGGAAGCTAAATTTATGAAGATTTTGAAAGAGATTCAATTTATGAAGATTTAGAAGATTAAATTGATAAAGTTTGAATGAGATTAAATTTATGAAGAGTTTGAAGAAATTAAATTTATGAAGATTTTGAAGATTAAATTTATGAAGAGTTTGAAGGAAATTAAATTTATGAAGATTTTGAAGGAGATTAAATTTGAGAAGAGTTTGAAAGAAATTAAATCTATGAAGATTTTGAAGATTAAATTTAAGAAGGGTTTGAAAGAAATTAAATCTATGAAGATTTTGAGGGAGATTAGATTTATGAAGGATACATTCATATACGTCTGCCAAAAACGTTCAATTTATGGAAAGATCACTTCAGTATACCCGGGTGAAAAACGTTTGAATGACCGTTGAACAAACTCATCTTAGTGATTCAGAATTTAAGATGTTTACTTCCATGAACTTTGCAAGAAAGCGTTTGAAGAAGGTTATATGAAGATGAAAGATGATTACTTCAACGTACCAATGGAAGAAAACGTTTGAAGGAACTATGAATAAAGTTCGGTTTTATTGACGTCAAAATAAAGGGCAGTGGCTCAGTTAGTGAAACTTAAGAACAATGGTCTTATCAAAAATTAATTTGTAAAAGACTGCCGACTAATAATTCTTGGGGAAAACGTTAGAAACAATAGTAAAGTCAGTCTAGCTTTACAATGAAGACTGTACGTCTACTTTGAAAACCCCAAGACAAATTAATGTTTTATTTTACATTGACTCCAACTAGGCGAAACGTTTGAAAAAAATGTTGAAGTCATTCTGCAATGCTTTCTACGAAAGCGACGAAAGTTAAGTTCTAAATTAAGCCTTAAGACTGGGTTTACTTTAGAATATTTAGAAAAATTTGATGAAATAAAAAATATTGTTTTAAAGCATTTAAAACAAAATTTAATGAAATGTAAAATACCTAATAGTGTTCATATTTCTGAATCCAAGTAAATCTTTAAATCGTTGCAATATTCACAGACAGCCAAAAAACGATAAAAAGAAATCCCTTCAAAAATAATACCAACAGGTAAAATAAATTTTACAACTCACACGATAACATGTCTGACAACCAATAAAAATAATTATGAGGTCAGTTACACAATAATTTCATTAAAGGTTAACTTACACAGGTTCTGGAGAGAGAGAGAGAGAGAGAGAGAGAGAGAGAGAGAGAGAGAGAGAGAGAGAGAGAGAGAGAGAGAGAGAGAGATGGGCCATGTTTACATGAAAATGCAATCATTCACTTACCAGGCCGATAAAATACGTCTGAAAAGAGAAAAAGGAAAGCTTGTTAATAATTATGATTCATTATGAAATATTATCATCTTTATCAACATTGTACTTTTTGCTTTCATTGTAATTAAGGCATACTTTTCAAAAGCAATATATATATATATATATATATATATATATATATATATATTATATATATATATATATATATATAGACAGATAGACATATATAGGTATATATAGATATATGTATGATATATATTATAATATATGCATATATATATATATATATACATATATACATATACTATACTATATAAATATAGTATATATATATCATATATAGACTAGTAGTATAGATAGGACATATATATTATATATATAGATAGATAGATAGATAGACATATAATGATATATTATATATTATATTATATATATATATATATAAATATATATACATGCGCACACAAACATATATAAGTGTGTGTGTATGTATACATGCTTGATATTATTATTGCATATATACGAAAAAATGGTATTGATACAAAATTTTATCATAAGATAAAAGTACTACAGGAATTGCATTATGGATACAACTTGGGCTTTGTTACTTACATATAAGCATATACTATATACAAAATAAAATTATCTTAAATATTAAGAAATTAGAAAACATAATTTCACCGTGATAATAACTTACCGCAATCATTCATAATACCTAAAAAAAGAAGACTAGTTAAATGAATCAATTTAAGCTGTACATACTACAGTCTTTTCAAGTAAATAGTTCTAGAAGTTACTGTTGAAATTACTTACTTGCACGTGTATAATAGTTACTTTAAATTTAATTCCAAGTCTCACTGTGACCCATTTTGTTTGAAAAAGCCAGAATTTGAATGAAAGAAGTCAACTTTGAATAAAATAATTAATATTCCTTTCGTCAGTGTGAACAATGATTAGTCCCTCTAATTCATGATAAGAATTTATAACACTTTTTCGAACTTAATTATTTACTTTTATTCATTCATTCAATTATACATTAAACACTTCATCAGATGACTGGTTGGTTTAGATTAAACAGGCCTTATACCAGTGCACTCTTTCACCATATGTCAAAACGTCATCTCCCCCCGCTCCCCTATGACAAAATTATCTGCCTCAAAAGGTGCACTCCATATGATATGCAAGAAAATACTAACACAAACACAAAGGTAGCGGAGAGAAACCCCAGCGTGACCTACCAGTAGTGCGGACCGATGCACACTGCATTTTGTGTGGTCCAGGAGCCAGTTTGAATCTGTCAATCTGTGGTCACAATTCCCCCCTGAAACTGAAATTCCACATAGGAGGGAATTCCCCGCTGGTTGAGAACCAGTGCCTTATACCAACAGAGACCCTTTCTGTAAGGTGAGACACAAATGTGTCAAAGTGTAGACCACTGGACTCTGTCAATCCGGCAAACTCGAGATCAACAATGTGTAGTAGATTTTAATGCATACATTCATTAAAAGTCTACGTACAATGGTCATTACACGTAAATAAAATGCCATAGCTAGAAAACTGTCAGTATCTTAATTCTTGAAACCTCTTACAAGCTTCTTTATAATCAACCCTTTCTTTAAAACTTCTTAGGCTTCCTGTTTGGCGTTCAATGCAGACTCCTTTTCCATTCTTTTTCAGCCCCTCGATAATAATTCCTTTTCGGGGGTCGTTTCAAGAAAATCTTCTTTTCGGAGCTTCTTGCAATGAGCATTCTTGTCCAGTCACTGCCCCTTTCCATACAGATTTTCAGAGTCCTTTCAAAACAAACTCCTTTCCAATATCCCTTTCAATGAAATTCTTCTTCAGAGTCCTTTCCATATCAATTCTTTTTCAGCATCCTGCCCCTTTCAATATAGATTCTTTTTTCGGGTTCCCTTTCAAATAACCCACTTGCAGCAGCCCTTTTAATATAATTTCACTTCACCTCCCCTCTCAATAAAAATTCTTTTTCAGCACCTCTTTCAATACAAATCTTTTTCAGGGCCCTTTCAACAGAATATATATTTTTCTGTGTCCCTTTCAATATAAATGACTTCAACATTTCATTCAAAATTCTTTTTTCTCCACCTCCCCGGAATGATTTCTTTAGTGCCTCTTCAACAAAAATTTTGTCATTACCCTTTTGATACTAATTGTTTTGCCAGAGCCATTTCAATGCAAATCCTTTCCACCTCCGTTTCATTTAGAGAAAATTCGTCACGAAAACCTTTCAATAAAAAGATCTTTTTCACATGGACCCCTTCCATAAAAATAATTCAAGTATCCCCTCGATACCAGTTTCGTGGAGCCTCTTTCAATGAAGCCACCAAACAAATCACTGCAGAGATTAAATTCCTGAGGCCTCGGATTCCTCAAGTGTGAAAAAGAAAAGGATATACAGCAGACTTCATTTTAGGTCTTAACGGCGCCTTATGGTCACTAGTCAAAGGATTCCCTTTAAGAACTTTTGCAATTCGAACTTTTTCCTCATCTCTTCCGATATGATGGCACAATAGTTCTCTCTCTCTCTCTCTCTCTCTACTTCTTTTCTAACTTTATTCAGCCACTACTCCTTTTTTTAAAGTTTTCTGTAAAAGAAATCTCTTGTGATGCCTATTTGTCTGTCCGTCCGCACTTTTCCTTTCTGCCCTCAGATCTTAAAAACTACTGAGGCTAGAGGGTTGCAAATTGGGTTGATCATCCAGCCTCCAACCATCAAATATACCAAATTGCAGCCCTCTAGCCTCAGGTGTTTTTATTTCATTTAAGGTTAAGTTGGCCATAATCGTGTGTCTGGCAATCCTTTAGGACAGGCTACCACTGAAACTTCATGGGCCGCGGCTCACACAAAAAACTCGATTACTTGTTTTTTTCTATTCGGCCGCCTCTTTTCTGACTATTCAGTCACTATTTCCAAACTCGATTCCTCACATCGTGAGCCAGTGAAGCTACTCACTCTTTTGGAAGACATTTTTTGTGTGAAAAATGACAAAAAGAACCAAAGTTTTTTTCTATAGGACTCACACTTTTCATTTTTTCAAGACATTAATCTTTTTCACAAACAAACCTAAAACCAAAACTATTTTCAAAGGGTCCCAAAAGACTAGAAGTAAAAGTTTTAATTAGCTTTTGTTTAATAAACCACAGTAGATCAAATATTGTTGCACGCACTTTTGTTTAATTTTTTCAAGACATTAATCTTTTTTCACATACAAACCTAAAACCAATTTTTTTAAAGATTTCAAAAGATTAAACGTAGTAATTTTCAAATGCTTTTGTTTAAAGAATTACAATATTTCAGAAAGGACCAATTCGTTTTAGATATGACATCACACTTATGCTTTTTGTTTAGACACTGAATTTTTTTTAACTCACAAGACCTAAAACAAAAACTATTCTTTTTTTAAGACTCAAAAAGGCTATAATAATATTTCAATTAGCTTTTGTTTAGTAAATCACAATATTTCATACAAGGAACCAAAGTTTTACAATAATTTTACACTTTTACTATTTTTTTTAAAGATTTCCAAATTCTGAAGGTAATTGTTTTCATTACCTTGTGCGAGGTAAATAAAAATGTTTTAGTTTTAAAAATGAAAGGACTTATGTATTGTACAATGCATACTGACTGAAAACGAAAGGAGACGGTACCCTTCATCCTTAAAAAAATTGGCGCGAAAATGCAACAAGGAAAGGTCGAAGAAAATATATAACATTTTACTCGTATAAATATTCTTATTTCAGATGATACCAAAGATTATACTTTTTATATACTCTACTTTTCCCGTTATATTCACAGTTTCCTTTAATAAGATACATATAATAGACAAAATAATTGTCTGAGAGAGAGAGAGAGAGAGAGAGAGAGAGAGAGAGAGAGAGAGAGAGAGAGAGAAGGCCTACAACCAGAGACAGAGGAAATGAAATATAGAAATCCTTACCTAGTGTGAGAGAGAGAGAGTTGAGTTGAATATAGAATTTTGGCCAAGCTATGGGACCTATGAGGTTATTCAGCGCTGAGAAGAGAGAGAGAGAGAGAGAGAGAGAGAGAGAGAGAGAGAGAGAACAACCAGAAAAAGAAGAGATGAAAGGAACAAACTCTGATTGATTGATATATATATATATATATATATATAATATATATATATATATATATATATAAAGAGGAGAGAGAGAGAAGAGAGAGAGAGAGAGAGAGAGAGCCCCACTCGGTGTTGCATCAGCATGAATATGCATATGCTCCATACAACATCCGTAATCATAATAAAAGAGGAAACAGAAGCTCCTGCCTTCATCACAATGCGCCGGCAACGCTCCATTAAGCAACGGCCTCCAAGTCCATCATCTGACGCTCCTCCCCTAATTATGGGGAACACAAATTCCTTCTGGAATTATGAGAATTCCCTTAGGAATGCTGATGGTATATATCAGGGATTATTTACTGCAGTTCTTTCTTCATGCAATGGTCTGCTTACCTGGAATATTTCTTTTAATTTGGTATATTTGGTTAGAAAATGGAGATAGCTACAAAAAATGATAGACAGATAAATGGCTAGACAGAAAGATTTACCGAACAGAAAGTTACAATAATTCCATAATTATGCAAGATCTAAAAGGACAATATCTTCATATCACACGAAAGATGTTTTAGTCCTATCAATAACAAAACCTCCATAGAAAACGACTTTGTAATACTGGGAAGCACTCCACAATATAAAAAAAAAATTATTAAGAAGAGAGAGAGAATATAATTAAAACTCATCATCTTATATCATTATACATCTCTCAGTTTTCCTTTTTCTCGAATTCCCATCATCTCATCATGACTCATGAAAAACTGACCATTTCTCTGCCATAAAATGTAACCACATCTTTCTCCCATTCAATCTCCCTGGCTGTCAGGGCTTAATGTGACCCACTGCCGTTCTCAGGATTCCTCCCCTCCAACCCCCCTTTCCTTGTCTTTTCCACAGTGGTAGATCCAGCCTCCCATTTCAATACTTGATTTCATTTCGCCGTCGAGCGTGAAATTACCTACCGAGTTCACGGCACTCTCTTGGCGCTACACATCAGGTTTATCTGTTGCAGAGCTTCGGTGGAGAACCCGGGCTCAATGCAATGTTGACAGATGCGAAGATGAAAGGCCACACTGTGATATCGTCTTGGTTCTTTAAATTCACTTATCTGACACTGAATCTCTCGCAACTCGGCAATTACTGCTTTTGATATATCATCATGGCACAAAATAATAATAATAATAATAATAATAATAATAATAATCAATAATAATAATAATAATAATAATAATAATAATAATAATAATAAGTTTTATTAGAAGTAATTGCTGCCTCAGCTGCATTAATTTTATATAGGCTCTTCTCTATTTAGAGAAGAACTTATATAAAATCAATGCAGCTGAGGCAGCTATTACTTCTAATAAAACATGTTTAAAAGAGGGTTTTCTTACAGCAAAAACAATCATATTAATTCCTTTATTCCACTTCAAAGTTACAGTGGGTATTGTTGCATACAAGAGTTTATAATATTTATGAAAAATATTTGTATTTTGTAACTAATCCCGAAGGCAAAAACATAAGCGAAGGAAATATTCCACCTGTAACTTTAACGTATTCAGGTATATGCTTAAAGGTAATGTACATTTTCCACGAACGGGGCAGTTACGCAGCTGCACGACCATGATGGCTATTGCTACAGAATGAAACTACAAACAGATGCAACTCTGGTCCAATAGTAATGCTTTTGCACGGCTCTCGGAACTAACTGCATGCATCTTCTCAATCTTTTCATGAGCAGTCTTGCTTCCGTCACTCAGTAAGATTTATTGCCCTGATCTAGTGTGCAATAACTCTGCCCGGACCCTCCCTCCCTTTTGCATTCAGAAGTTAATATGTTAGATCGTGCTTATCCACTTACCTGTCTCTTGCTGACTTCCTCTTTCGATCTAGTGAATGTTTCTCTCGTGGCAAAACTTCCGTTAATCCTTTGCTTGCTAGAAGACTATTATTATTATTATTATTATTATTATTATTATTTTATTATTATTATTATTATTATTATTATTATTATTATTATTATTTATTATTATTATTATTATTGAGCTAAGGAACCTCCGTACCGAGGTTGTAATTTTTTTTTTTGACAATTAAAAGCAAGAGTAGTGTTAGAAATATATTTTTTGTACAATGCTAAAAATTACTAGGAGAGACTTTCGGATAGTGCTCCGTATCCCTCTGAAAAAATATTTTTAACACTACTGTGGGTTTTAATTGTCGTCATTATTATTATTATTATTATTATTATTATTATTATTATTATTATTATTATTATTATTATTATTATTATTTTTTTTTTTTTTTGCTCTATCACAGTCCTCCAATTCGACTGGGGTGGTATTTATAGTGTGGGGTTCCGGGTTGCATCCTGCCTCCTTAGGAGTCCATCACTTTTCTTACTATGTGTGCCGTTTCTAGGATCACACTCTTCTGCATGAGTCCTGGAGCTACTTCAGCCTCTAGTTTTTCTAGATTCCTTTTAAGGGTCTTGGGATCGTGCCTAGTGCTCCTATGATTATGGGTACGATTTCCACTGGCATATCCCATATCCTTCTTATTTCTATTTTCAGATCTTGATACTATCCATTTTTTCCTTTTTTTCCTGTTTTCTCTTCAATCTGGTGTCCCATGGTATTGCGACATCAATGAGTGATACTTTCTTCTTGACTTTGTCAATCAACGTCACGTCTAAACTGTTTGCACGTATCACCCTATCTGTTCTGATACCATAGTCCCAGAGGATCTTTGCGTGTTCGTTTTCTATCACTCCCTCAGGTTGGTGCTCGTACCACTTATTACTGCAAGGTAGCTGATGTTTCTTGCACAGGCTCCAGCGGAGGGCTTTTGCCACTGAATCATGCCTCCTTTTGTACTGGTTCTGTGCAAGTGCCGGGCATTCGCTTGCTATGTGGTTTATGGTTTCATTTTTCGTATTGCACTTCCTACATATGGGAGAGATGTTATTTCCGTCTATCGTTCTTTGAACATATCTGGTTCTTACGGCCTGATCTTGTGCCGCTGTTATCATTCCTTCAGTTTCCTTCTTTAGCTCTTCCCTCCGTAGGCATTGTCATGTGTCATCGCTGGCTAGTTCTTTAGTCTGTCTCATGTATTGTCCGTGCATTGGTTTGTTGTGCCAGTCCTCTGTTCTGTCTGTCATTCTCCTGTCTCTTTATATTTCTGGGTCTTCGTCTACTTTTATTAGTCCGTTCTTCCCATGAACTTCTTTAAGCCACTCGTCTTCACTGGTTTTCAGATATTGCCCCCTCCAGTGCTCTGTTTCTCGATGTTTGACGCAGTCCTCTATACTTAGTAGTCCTCTCCCTCCTTCCTTTCGTGTTATGTATAGTCTGTCCGTATTTGCTCTTGGGTGTAGTGCTTTGTGTATTGTCATATGTTTCCTGGTTTTCTGATCTATGCTGCGGAGTTCTGCCTTCGTCCATTCCACTATTCGTGCGCTGTATCTGATTACTGGCACTGCCCATGTGTTTATGGCTTTTATCATATTTCCGGCGTTGAGTTTTGACTTGAGTATCGCCTTGAGTCTCTGCATATATTCTTTCCTGATGGTGTCCTTCATCTCTTGGTGTTTTATATCCCCTCCTTCCATTATTCCCAGGTATTTGTATCCTGTCTCGTCTATGTGTTTGATGTTGCTCCCATCTGGTAGCTTTATCCCTTCAGTTCTCGTTACTTTGCCTTTTTGTATGTTGACTAAGGCGCATTTTTCTATTCAAAACTCCATCCTGATGTCCCCAGATACAATCCTTACAGTCTGGATTAGGGTATCTATTTCCTTGAATGGGCTCTTACCATACAGCTTGATGTCGTCCATGAACATCAGATGGTTGATTCTGTTGCCTCTTTTCTTGAGTTGGTACCCGGCATACATCTCTGTAGTACTTTTGTCATGGGAAAATCATGGCTACTATGAAGAGTAGTGGGGACAGTGAGTTGCCCTGGAAGATCCCTCCCTGAATATTAACCCTCTGCTAGTCTTATTCCAGAGCTTGTAAGTATTGTATTCCAGTTGCACATTGTATTTTTGAGGAAGCTGATGGTGTTTTCCTCTGCCCCATATATTTTCAGGCATTCTATTAGCCATGTGTGTGGTATCATGTCGAAGGCTTTCTTATAGTCTATCCATGCCATGCTTAGGTTAGTTTTCCTTCTCCTACTGTTCTTCATTACCATTTTGTCTATCAGGAGCTGGTCTTTTGTGCCCCTACACTTCATCTCGCAGCCTTTCTGTTGGTGGGGGATGGTGTTTGTCTCCTCTAGGTAGTTGTATAGCCTTTCACTGATGATACCTGTTAGTAACTTCCACATTATTTGTAGGCAGGTGATAGGCCTGTAGTTAGTGGCTATATTTCCTTTACTCTTGTCTTTTTGTACTAAGGCTGTTCTTCCTGTGGTCATCCATTATTAAATTATTAACTATTTATATTATTATTATTTTTTTATTATTATTATATTATTTTTATTATATTATTATTATTATTTATTATTATTATTAGTGGGCCAACAATTTTCCCGTGTCGAAAATATGAGAAATTGACAATGGGGTTGGCAGGTCCAAAATAATATCGCATGTGACGTATAAATTCTTTAATAGATGATAAAAGCTTTCGAACCTTGTACTAGGCTCATCTTCAGTCAAAGACTTGAATGAAGATGAACCTAGTACAAGTTTCGAAAGCTTTTATTATCTATTAAAGACTTTATACTTCACATGCGATATTATTGTGGACCTGCAACCATTATTATTATTATTATTATTATTATTATTATTATTATTATTATTATTATTATTATTATTATTATTATTTCATAGTTTCAGTATGAAACATATTCATATGGAACAAACACACCAAAGGGGCTACTGACTTGAAATTCAAGCCTCCAAAGAATGTTGGTTTCAGCCTCCCACCGCTAAAGACCGCACACTGCAGCAGTAACTGATCATGATACTAGCAGATTGGATCAGTTATACTCGACCTTCACTATCTGAAGTCTCTATCGACAGAATATATATCTCTCTATCTAGCGTCTCTATCTAAAGAAGACAGAAGAGCTCTCATTTGCTGAAAACGAATGATTTATCTGTGACGTCACATGGGTCATGACCTTTCCTGTCGTGATGCGATGCCTATTTGACATCAGATATCGAAGGCTCCCTATAAGATCCGGTCTTTTAGACAAAGCTCTTCCCCCTTCTCTTTATCTCCTTCATTCGGGACTTCGACCTCATCCGTCTACTTCATGAAGACGGGAAATGTCCTCCCACCCACTCCCTTTCATCTCCCCCACCATCAGTCACGTCCCCTTCCCCCTACATTAAAAATAATCCCCTCTCTTTCTTTCTCTCTCTCTCTCTCTCAGAGACATAAATTCTAAGTGGAATTGAAATTCTCGATTGCCTATTCATTTCGACTCAGGACTGGGGTAAAAGTGTCTGTTGTGGATGGCACAGCGATATATCCCCCTTCCGCGGTTCATTTGCACAACTGTTGGAAATGCTCCAGTGGATTGGTGTTGCCCCAACGATAGAGTGAAGTAAAAAAGCGATACATAAACTTTTTAAAATTATTTTTTTATGAATCTAAAGACTTAACAAGAATAACAGTAGAAATAGTCTCTGATTTTTAACTCAACACGAAATGAAAACTTTAACAAAATCACATTAATATACCCTTGTTCCAGGCTACCGGCCCCCCTCCAAAAAGATATTCTACTTTTGTTTATGAGTATAATTTTCAAAACGAATAGAAAGCCTCTGTCCATTAAAACAAATGAATGTTTTATATAAACAAGAAGAACAATTTTGTACACATACAACAGTACTTACGGGCATGACCTTTGTTTTAACCCACAATCAGTTGTGATGTACTTTTGCAAAGCTGTTGGATATATTTAAATTGAAAAACTACTTTCATATCTAAAAAAAAACTTCTCAATTCGTAAAAAGACTTAACGAGGCTAACGTTGCTCTATATAACAAGTAAAAAGTGCTCCGAAGCAATAGAGTCTTCTGCATAGCGTATAATGCTTTATGAAACTCTCAGCAGCTGTCCATGAAACTTTCAGCGACGGTCCGATGGTGGCTTGGGTCATTTGCACCCATAGCGGCGCCAGACGCACGATCATGGCTAAATTTCACCTTCAATAAAAGGTGAAATTTACTGCCCTCCAGCCTCAGTAATTCTTAAGATCTGAGGGCGATTATTATTATTATTATTATTATTATTATTATTATTATTATTATTATTATTATTATTATTATTATTATTATTATTATTTAAGGAGATTACTGCTTCAGCTGCATTTATTTATAGAAGTTCTTTTCTATTCTTCTTATTACGGCTTTTTCAGTACTATTTAGGTTGGCGAGTAACGCGCCTATTGGATACATATGAAAAGTCAAGATAAACGAATTTTACGAAATTCATATATATTTAAATCTAGTGTACAATGTCCGTAGCTTAATACAATTCTAAGTACAATGTTCGTAGATTAATACAAATCTAAGTGAATATTTTATGCCGACGTTTCTTCTGGATTCGAACAGATATTTTCAAAGCTGTGGTTTTGAGTAGACTGATGATATTTTCGGTGCTACCCTAATTTATAGTCGGGAGGTCAGCAGGGGGTATCCATGAGCTGAGTTTTCATTGGCCTGGGGTGCAGTGCTTCTCTGCTATCAAAGGAAGTTTAAGAAAGTGATGGGATAATGGCAGGAAGAACACGAAGAATGCTTGTCAAGGAGGACAGCTAGGATGTGTTGGTCAAGGAAGATAAGGAGAGGGAAGGGAGAAGGGGCGTAAGTCCAAAGTAAATGGGAGGAAGGGTAAGGACGAAATGAAAGTAAGTGTGAGGGGAAGATGTAAATGATCAGGACGACAAGAAAAGGAAGATGGCAGAAGGGATGGATAAGGATGAAATGAGTAAAAGAGAAAGAAGGAAATAGGAAAGAGAGAGGTGGAGACGGGGTAAAGAAAGAGGAAAAGGAGGAGGAGGAGGATGAGGAAGAAGAGGAGGACGAGGAGGAGGAGGAGAAAGAGGGACTCCAACAGATAAAAGAAATGGAAACCTATACAGGAATCTACGGGAATGTCTCGCCCGATTCCAGAAGCAGATTCGATATTCCGAAAAGTTATATCAAACTATCGAGACTCGAAAGTAGTGTTATTACATGGACGACTGGTTGTAGCGTTGGCGGCGATTAATATGGATATTTAGGTTCACGGCGGCTGACCTAAAATCCTAATATTGGACGTCGGATTTTATTTTTTGACTATGGGATTTTTTTTTATGTGAATAACTTTTTTTCTCAATTCATAAGACGACAAATAAAGCTTTGATAAAATAAAACAAAAATGCAATATCTAAAGATATAAAAAAGGATATTTTGTCTGGAATACCTAACAGCTAATAAATGGGAGACAGAAGAGAAAACACGAAAATGCAAAGAGGACCACTGGCTAAACTCTCACCAATCCCCCACCTCTCTCTCTCTCTCTCTCTCTCTCTCTCTCTCTCTCTCTCTCTCTCTCTCAGAAAACCATCATGCATTTGACAAGAACGTTTAAATTGTGATAATACCCTGGCTCTCTCTCTCTCTCTCTCTCTCAAAATTTCATCATGCATATGACAAAAAAGTTTTAAGTGTGAGAATATCTTACCTCTCTCTCTCTCTCTCTCTCTCTCTCTCTCTCTCAGAAAACCATCATGCATATGAGAGAAAATTTAAGTCTGAGAATATTCAAGCTCTCTCTCTCTCTCTCTCTCTCTCTCTCTCTCATCCAAGCACATACACTTCCCAGAAATCCAATTTAAGACGACTTGTATCGCTGACATCCAATTCATTCACGGGCAGGAACTTTTTTTTTCTTTTTCTAACGAAGAGTTGATAAACTTAATTACTACAAAGTTTTATCAATGTGTCAAGGTTATTAAGCCAGGCAGCCGTAGGGATGAAGTTTTGCGAAAAGTGGCTCATTTTCAGATGAGATTACACCCCAAATGGGTGAGGCGGGTGAAAGGCATTTGGATGGGTAAGGGGACGGGGAGGGGGGGGGGGGCGGCATTACACCCCTCCCCCTTCCATTCACCTCCCCCTCCCCTCCACCTCTTAACTCGTGGTGAGCAGAAGTCATTAAAAGAATTTCTGAAATCTCAATGGGACAGACTGCAAGCAGAAGTGGTCGAATTCTTTCGGAAAAAAAGAGAAAAAGTCAAAACTCGGATAAAGTAATTTGACGATTTTCTTTAAAAGCATAATTCGCATCAAATCCTTTCACGATTGCTACGATTTTCTTTTATATCAAAAGTCAAAACCAGTGTTCTCAATTTTCTTTAAAAGCAAAATCTGTTCAAGCGCTTTAACGATTTTCTTTAAAATAAAATTCAAACCTAAAGTTTTAAAGAATTTATCTAAAATCAAAACACAAATCGGGTGCTTTAACGAATTTCTTTACAAAAACAATTCAGTTCTAGAGGTTTCTCGATTCCATTTAAAAGCAAAACTCAAATGTAGTACTTCCAAATAACATTCCCTCTCAATTTCCTTTAAAATCAAACCTCAGATCACTTGCTTTCAAGATTTTCTTGAAAGTATCTGTAATATACGATTACAATCTACACCCGACCCTGTCAAGCCTTTTAGAAACCTCCTCAGCAAGAACTAAAAGACTTATGGGAGAATCCTGACCGAATAATTCTGAGATCAGCTCATTTGTTCAAAAGATTTATGAGGTTATTTCTGTTCATTCATTTATTTAGATTCAAAATTATTATATAATAATGAATGAAGTATTTATTACTTTGTTACTGCCTGTATTTGCAGACTGAGGATGTGATGAATTAGGATGAAAAGCATCTTTTATAATATATTATGAACCTTGTCCTGTTGGTTTGTGTTCAGGCTTCCTGTGCTGCTACTGCTTATATATATATATATATATATATATATATATATATATATATATATATATATATATATATATATATATTTATAAACTAGCTTGATGGCGCGCTACGCTGCTGCGCGGGGCAGGAGGTCGAAAGTATCATACCTCCCCTTCCCTCCCGATATCCCCTGCCTACCCCGCCCCCACCCGGGATGGACAAACCGGCTGGCGGCGGGTGGGTAATGTGTCATTCCCCCCCCCCCCCTCCCCCCCCCCGCCTCTACTGTCACCCGGGAGAGGACGAACAAGATCCACTCGGATTTTATTATCACAGTAGATATATCTATATCACTCTAATCGATGCGGGATTAATAATAACCCTTATCACAAATGGACATAAGAGCCCTTCGCCGCTGCGTCTATTATTATATGAGGCTATATGGCCTCTATTACAGATGGCTATATACAGTCTCGGTCGCTGACACAGGAGGAGACAGAGATCCGGCGCATTTCCAATTTTCGGAAAAGCGTATCTCTGGAATTCCACCTGCGCCAGAACGCCTAGAAAAAAAAAAAAAAAAGGCTTAAATTCTCTTACATGCAATTTGCATATTAATTTGAAATATATTAGATGAGGGTCGTCAGTCCTGACACACAGGGAGAGAGAGAGAGAGAGAGAGAGAGAGAGAGAGAGAGAGAGAGAGAGAGAGAGAGAGTCTGCATCTGGTTATAATTTTTCAAATGTAAACTGATAATTTGAAAGAATATTAATCTTATTGTTTAACATAACCATGAGCAAGGTCACTCCGATACGTAGATAGCAAGAAACGTTTAAATAACACATTTTTGCTTTTGTATTTAGAGAGATACGACTCTGAGTGAGGGTATTTGTTCGTTTGTTTTTTTGTGTTTTTAATTAGAATTTGTCATTCTTGATTCTACGCCATCAAACGGATCTGCAACGTTGTTATAATTTCGTCCATGTGTGCGTGTATGTGTACGTGTCTGTCTATCTGAGCAAATATATCATCTGAATTTATTGATATTTGTCAGATATATTCATCACGAAGAAGTCTGACAGTTATCGGCTCCTATGAGTTGGCGATTTCTTGTCATAGGAGATCATTCTCAACATTAGGTCGAATTCTCTCATAAACTGATCATCTCTTCAAGGTTACATAATGAATATAATTACAAAGTTTCATCTAATTCCCTTCACCCAAAATTGAGGTATCATGCTAACACAAACACACACAACAGACAGGTACAAGTAAGAGTATAACCACCTTTCACCTCCTCAGGCGGAAATAAAAAAAATGTCTAGCCATAAAAAAGGACAACCTCTCACTAAAACAAAAAAAAAAAAAGAAAAAAAAGAGAGAAAAAAAAAAGACAAAATTGGCATCTCAAGGAGACAAAAACTCTCACATCTCAAGAGGACTGTTTGTGAGCGGACGACCTAATTAACGAAACGAGATATGCTAATGACAAAAGGACCCGTTTCATTTAACCAAATCCCACCCCTCCCACCTCCCACTACCACCCCCTGACCAATATCTCCCCCTTGGGTCCATCCCAATTTTTTGTCTCTTTTCTTTCTTGGGACAGCTTAGCAAAACGGCCACAGTCATAGAACCCTTAGGCCCCAGACATCAAAATAATAAAAAGGATTTGTTTTTTGCCTTCGAGGACATTAAAAGACAAAATATGGCTTTTTTAGCACAGCGAAGAGCTCCCAAGTGGTCTCGGAAGACTGCTACTTGTAAGAGGACAAAGTTGAACTATGACGGTATACTCATAGATGTTGTATTCCATAAGCACGCGCATAATATGCTCGAACAAATAAAAAATATATCAATATATACATATATATAATATATATGTGTATGTATATATTATATATATATATATATATATATATATATATATATATATATATATATATATATATATGTTGTGTGAATAATTTGGTAAATACACTAAAGAATTTTACTAGAAATTAGTCACAATTTCTTCTAATACACACACATGCATATATATATATATATATATATATATATATATATATATATATATATATATATATATATATATATATATTTTTTACCTGACCAACCCAGAAGTGCTCGGGAAAACTTTGAATGACAACCAATAAACTCTTTCTCTTTCTCTCTCTCTCTCTCTCTCTCTCTCTCTGTCAAGGTGGTTGCTTCAGTTACATTTCAGGCAATTTTGGGATTATCTATTCTACCCCTTCTCACCCTCATCACTCCTATTGGGGCTGAACTCGGGAGTGTCTCTTCACATCCTAGAGACCTCAAAATCTATGGATTAGACACTAATATCCACCATTTTTTACATTTTACTTTTTCCTTTTCTGATCACCCCCTTTTCCTATCAGGGCTGAACTTGGACTTGAAGGACATCGGAAGGGTCACTATTCATCTCAGCAACCTAAAAAGCTATGGATTAGACTCTAATATCTGTATTTTTCGGTTATTTTAATACATCACCAGCTTAACGCCCCCTCTTCCTATCGGGGCTGAACTTAGACTTAAAAGACATTGGGAGTGTCACTATTCATCTCTGCAACCTTGCAAACTATAAATAAGACATTAATATCTGTCGTTTTTGGTTATTGTTTACTATCACCCCCTTCTCACCCCCCTTACTATCGGGGGTGAACTTGGACTTCAAAGCCACAGGAGTGTCAATATTCATCTCAATCACCTCAAAAACTATGGATTAGAAACTAATATCTGTTTTTGGTTATTTTACGTCACTCCCTTCTCACCCTTTTTCATACCCACCCTAGGGCTGAATTTGGACCTGAAGGCCATTGGGAGTATCACTATATATCTTAATGACCTCGAAAACAATGGGTTAGACACTAATATCTGTCGTTTTCGGTTATTTTTATTTTCACCCCGCTCCTCCCCTCACACCACCCCCCCTTATGGTACCAGTGATGTTTTACCCCGAAGTATTCTTTCCTAGATACTAAGTTATATGTATACCAAGTTTGGTTGAAATGGCTCAATGCAGGTCAAAGTGTATGTGGCACATACACAAACCCACACATACATACAGACATTTTTTATATATAAAGATTTATAGAAATAATCAACTGACAGTCACATGTTGAACACAAATAAATTTCTTACTCACGTCAGGATCGAAGCCAAGACTGAAAGACAAATTTATGACTTACACCAGGACAGAACCTAGGACTTCAGTTGAAAGACAAGGCCGCTGCTAATTAAGCCATACAGTCATAAAAGAAGTTGGAACCTAAGTACAACTGTTACCCAAGTCCAATGCGACTTGTATGGCTTAGTTGGTAGGGGCCTTGCCTCTAAACTGAACGACCTGGGCTCAATCCTGATATATAAATATATATATATATATATATATATATATATATATATATATATATATATATGGATTAACTTACGGTAAGATTCTTATAAAAGTCTGAGATGAAATAATTCCTATGAAATTCACACCACATACCACACGAACCCATCACCAAACCATCTGCATCGACGCATGCGCGAACGGAGTACCCAACAGCCGGTAAATAGGAAAGATTAAGGGAATATTTTTAATCGCACTCGCTCCGCCGCTATTACCAATGGACATTTACCAAGAGGATTACCTAGAGCGTGGGAGTTCATTCACAACGGATGCTGGCATCAATGTAGGCTATAATCTCCTGGACGCTTCCTTTAACTAGAAGCATTAGTGGATATGATTCACAGAGGACGAATGTGCACGTGTGTCATGCGTGTCTTTGCAATTATTTATTTGGATAAAGCATACACATACACTCAGGAATGTATGTCTGTAAGTCTGTACTTTACTTTATAATATATATATATATATATATATGTATATAATATATATATATATATATATATAATATATATGTATATATATAGCATATATCATATAATGCACACACACACACACACACACACACACATATATATATATATATATATATATATATATATATATATATTATATATATATATATGACAGGTAAAATGTTCCGTAACAACAGAATTCCATCTAATAAAAGGAGCCCATAAAAACACCAAAATGTAGAGAGAAAAGTACTATATTTCAGAGACTGCTGTCTCTCTCTTCAGGTATATGAATGAGAAAAGTTTACAGAAAAGGTGGTATTTATACCAAGAGATCCGTCCACAAATAAGCCAATTTAGGTCACCCCCGCTGATAATCTTCCTTTAATCTTCGTAAGCGTTGGTTGAATGAAAACTTCGTCGACGACATCTGAAGTCCACGCGCCTTTTGAGATGTTCATTACCTGCTTCTCTTTTATTAAGGCCGATTCCATCATTTGACTCTTGTACCGGCAGTTGCTGCTATAAATTACACGTGACAAATTCCAGTTTATTCTATGGTTATGTTCATTTATATGGTTGAAAATAGCCGACTTCTGTTGTCCATACCTAACTGACCGTTTGTGTTGTATTAATCTCTGGGGAAGTGATTTACCTGTAAATCCAATGTAAGATTGGTCGCAGTCCTGGCATGGGATCTCATAGACCCCAGAGTCCTTGGGAGATGTCTTTTGTTGGACGTTAATCAGGGATTTGGCTAAGGTGTTTGGGTAGGTAAATGCAAAAGGGTTGGATTTCCCAAGGGTGTGGGTTACTCTCTTAATCGTCTCCAGGTGAGGAATTTTTATTTTATTGTTGGGTGTGTCTCTGGTCTTGTCTTTAGGGGGTCGGTAGAAAATTACGTTTGCTTTTTGAATTGCTTTCTCAATTATATGGTCAGGATACTTTAAAGACAAAAGTTGCTTGCGAATTAGTTCAAATTCTTTTTCCAGGAAATTTGGGGAACAAATTCGTAAGGCTCTTAAGAATATGTTGCTAGCTACACCTATCTTGATAGTAATGTCGCGATAGCTAAAGTAGTGAATATATGAAAGTGAGAACGTTGGTTTTCTGTATATGGTAAATTTGTATTCTGTCGTGTCTCTGATTATTAAAACATCAAGAAAAGGAATTTTGTTGTCTGTTTCCCATTCAACTTTAAATTTGATGCTGGGTGCTAATGCGTTTAATTTTGAGAGGAATTCATTAAAATTACCCCACCTATTATCCCAAAATGTTAGGATATCATCCAGTATCTCATCCACAGCATGTTTTTGGGTTTTATTGCATTTATTACTGTAGTTTCAAAGTATTCCATGTACATATTGGCTAAAACAGGACTTAAAGGACTACCCATACTACACCCGAATTTTTGCTTGTAGAATGATTCCCCGAATGAAAATACGTTATTAGATGCACATAATTCAACTAACTTTATTATTTTGTCAAGCGCCAATGGGAAATGATCTGAATAGGGGGATAATTTTTCCCTTAAAAACTGAAGAACGTCCTGTACTGGTACTTTTGTGAATAGGGAGTCTACGTCAAGGCTTAAAAGTTTTATGTTGTGAAGTGGTATATGTGCTTCTCTGAATTTGTGACAAAAATCTTCCGAATATTTAATGTGACTGGGAGAAAAAGTGCCCAAAAAAGGAGAAAGGAGGCCAGCTAACCATTCAAAAACGTAGTTTCATTCGGGGAATCATTCTACAAGCAAAAATTCGGGTGTAGTATGGGTAGTCCTTTAAGTCCTGTTTTAGCCAATCTGTACATGGAATACTTTGAAACTACAGTAATAAATGCAATAAAACCCAAAAACATGCTGTGGATGAGATACGTGGATGATATCCTAACATTTTGGGATAATAGGTGGGGTAATTTTAATGAATTCCTCTCAAAATTAAACGCATTAGTACCCAGCATCAAATTTAAAGTTGAATGGGAAACAGACAACAAAATTCCTTTTCTTGATGTTTTAATAATCAGAGACACGACAGAATACAAATTTACCATATACAGAAAACCAATGTTCTCACTTTCATATATTCACTACTTTAGCTATCACGACATTACTATCAAGATAGGTGTAGCTAGCAACCTATTCTTAAGAGCCTTACGAATTTGTTCCCCAGATTTCCTGGAAAAAGAATTTGAACTAATTCGCAAGCAACTTTCGTCTTTAAAGTATCCTGACCATATAATTGAGAAAGCAATTCAAAAAGCAAACGTAATTTTCTACCGACCCCCTAAAGACAAGACCAGAGACACACCCAACAATAAAATAAAAATTCCTCACCTGGAGACGATTAAGAGAGTAACCCACACCCTTGGGAAATCCAACCCTTTTGCATTTACCTACCCAAACACCTTAGCCAAATCCCTGATTAACGTCCAACAAAAGACATCTCCCAAGGACTCTGGGGTCTATGAGATCCCATGCCAGGACTGCGACCAATCTTACATCGGATTTACAGGTAAATCACTTCACCAGAGATTAATACAACACAAACGGTCAGTTAGGTATGGACAACAGAAGTCGGCTATTTTCAACCATATAAATGAACATAACCATAGAATAAACTGGAATTTGTCACGTGTAATTTATAGCAGCAACTGCCGGTACAAGAGTCAAATGATGGAATCGGCCTTAATAAAAGAGAAGCAGGTAATGAACATCTCAAAAGGCGCGTGGATTTCAGATGTCGTCGACGAAGTTTCATTCAACCAACGCTTAAGAAGATTAAAGGAAGATTATCAGTGGGGGTGACCTAAATTGGCTTACTTGTGGACGGATCTCTTGGTATAAATACCACCTTATCTGTAAACTTTTCTCATTCATATACCTGAAGAGAGAGACAGCAGTCTCTGAAATATAGTACTTTTCTCTCTACATTTTGGTGTTTTTATGGGCTCCTTTTATTAGATATATATATATGTATATATACTCAAGAATGTTTGTATTATATATATATATATATATATATATATATATATATATATATATATATATATATATATATATATTATATGTGCGTGTGTGTGTCTTTCTCGTTTATAGGGGTCTACCCAAAATATTAACCTCAACAAGTCTATTATGAATGAGGCTGTTAGCCTCATGGCCTCCCCATGCACCGTGGCTAACAAAGATAGGGTTCCACACGGTCAAACATGTTCATGAACACGTTTGACAACATGATGTTTGAGAGTATGTTTGAACGTGTGAAAGGGGTAAACATGTTGGACCAACGTGTTTGAATGAGTTGGAAGGATGTCTGATCTGGTCTGACTTTTGTGGGTGGAGCTTGCTGGTTCGTGTGTCTGAACAAGTATGTCTCCAAACGTCATACTTATTCAGTTCTCAAGGTGGTAACATCTTTAAACAGCTCCTTCCTTCACTGACAAAGAGACTTAGCTGTTTCCAAGTAAAATTACAACATGAGTGATGTGTGCGCCATTAAAGACAAAGAAAGAGAGATTATAGTTGATTTCATTGAAAAAGATAGGAAACCCCAATCACTGTGGAAGGTGAAATCTAAAGATTATTCTAATAAGAATTTAAGAAATATGGGTAACGAGGAATTACATGCAAAACTAAGAGAACTTGACCCCTCAGTGCACAAGGCAGGATGCGACCAAATAAATCAACTGTCTTCGTAGTTCCTTCAGAAGAGAACTACGAAAGCTTGGGAGCTCCAAGAAGTCTGGCAAATCACCTGATGACATATACACACCCACTCTCTGGTATTGTGAAGACTTCATGTTCATTTGTGACCAAGAGAAAGTACATCAAATTTGGATTGTGTTGATGAAGAAATGAGTTTATGGTTTTATCGTGTTATGTATCTGTCTAATAGTGTCTCTATAGCTATCTGTCTAATTATGTATTTTACCTTATTTATTTATTTCTTTTGTTATGATTTATTTATTTATTTATGTATGTTTATTTATTTGTGCATTTATTTATCTATTCTTTGGCAATGGGTACATGATGTTAATCAGCTTTATGGTCACTTTGATATTAGGATTTAAAATGTTTCCTGAATTCTTAAATTAATTTCTAAATTCATACAAATCTGGATTACAACATATTATTTAATACGATTCTAAATGGCGACTCTGGATCTGAGGGTTGACCGCTTTTTATTCTTTTCCTTGAGCGCAATCACTATCCCAGTTGCCATCACCTCGTCTTGGGTAAGAGACATGTTGCTCCTTCTCCTCTTCGTGCCGACTGAGGTTGTCTGTCTCTTTGGTTTGAAAGTGTAAAAGCTCTTCAAGCACGTTGTGTTGGAGGTTTGATGAGCGTGTTGAACGTGTTTGCCCGTGTGAAATCCCTTTTTAAGACCAACGGAAGTCAATTAAGTATCAAGTACCTAATTCGTAGTGCAAGTCAAACCAGAGGCACAATGAATTTCTCGGGAAAATGATCCGAGTTGTTTTTCCCTCGCGTGGGCTCGGGTGGACAGGGTGCAGAGGATGCAAAATACATTGGCATAAGAGACACGAGTGTTATATCTTTGGGCAGTCGTCCTCAGGATGGACGAGTTGACCATGATGAAGTTCGTGCCCCCTAAATGGAGAGTAGCAGTGATACAAAGAAAACGGATGAAAGAGTGGGTAAAACACGAGTATGTATGTGTAAGACATAGAAAATGATAGTCAGGTATGAATTACAGGAGGGACCATGTAAAGATGAGTTAGCGTCAGAAGGAGTTTGAAGGACGATAGAAAACGGCATAGTTGTACACATCTAAGGGTGACTAGAGTAAGTGTTCTCGTGCCAGCGGACCAGGTGCTGTACCGAACAAGGTATATATTTAAGGTTATTGCTTATGTCATAATGTAAGATTGAGTTTGAATTATGTATAAATGTATTTTTGAAATGTGTCTGATGTGTTTTTTCCGACGTGACTCCAACGACGAGAGCTCATTGCCTTGAAGTCAAGTCGGCCGTAGCCGTAGGAGTTTCCCTCCCACCGTCTGATCCTTCTGAATGCTAAGCCTTGCGGCCAGAACTTTTTCTAGTGCGGTGGATGTCGCGAAAAGGGACGGAGCCCCCTTTTAGCAACAAACCTGCCTCAAAGTCAGGTTAATTTGAGTAAGAAGAAGAAGCAATGACGAGTGCAGGCGACTACGTGACTTCTGTCATGGATATATGAGAGTGTAGCGAATCCTTACGAAACTGTGTGGAGGAGGAAAGTGCATATACCTGTCATGAGATTTATATTTCTTATAAGACTACAATGCAAACTTAACCATGTATATAAGATAAAAACAAAGGAAGCGCACTTGGCGAAAAGCTTTGCCTACGGGAGAATCCCTCAAGCCAACTTGAATTGTAGCGCATAATAAAATACGAGTTCGTCATCTACCTTAGTACAAATTGCCAACTCTTGTACTTAATGAATAAAGATGAGACGCAATAGAGTAATGCGTCGATTGTTCTAGAGTTGTTACGCAAAGACGCCACAAAGTTGTGCTCTAGGGCAACGCTGCCCACAGCGGGGATTCCTTTCCCAGGTACCAACAGAACATCAGGTAAGACGGATCGTCTTCTCCTCTCCACACAGCCAGAGTCGTTACTTTGTTACTTAAGTAGTCATACTATAGTGCACGGGACTTGCCGGTGAGTAGAGAATAGCAATCACTGGACTGAATTGCATAGGGGATTACGAGAGAGAGAGAGAGAGAGAGAGAGAGAGAGAGAGAGAGAGAGAGAGAGAGAGAATGTCTGGTCCATTATCTCAGAATCTTTCGGTCTACTCCAACAGATATTTTCTCTTTCTTGAAATTATTTGGGGCCAACACTTGCATAGCAGCTCACCCTCCCCCAAACTTTGAAGCTTCCCCTCACCCCACCCCTCCTGAACACCAACTCCCCTCCTGATCCCAGCATAAGATGGACGTCCTTTCGACAAAGATATTTCTGGGCCATTCATATCCGTATTCCCTTCGAGACTTTTCGGACACACTGCCATAAGTTCCTCGCCAGTCAAAGTTTCTGGAGACTCGGCACCATTTCATCGCATTTCCGACCATTCGGACGCTTCGGCGTAAATTTCTCAACAGTCGGAGATTTCTGATACCGTGGGCATAAATTCTTCGCCTTTCGAAGTTTCGGCACCAAGCGCATAAATAAATTCTCTATCTTTCAGTGCTCTCGGGCGTTTTATATGGGAAGTTTTCTGACACTGCCCTCGAGGTCTCCTCATGGTTTTCGAGTTATAAGTAAGGTAGAAAAAAGGAAAAAACGTGGAAATTAATAAATTTAAAAATATGAAAATATACACATTTTTGGATACGCATCACGTCGGAAACAATACCTTCAGATTCCCAGTGTCCAGAAAAAGCTTCATAAGACAACAAAATGTCCGGTAAAATGAAATGATTACATCTGAATACTTATATCTTGTGGCAATGTAGAGAGAGAGAGAGAGAGAGAGATTCTCCATTCTTTATGGCGCACCCGTTTCAGATACTACGGCGTTTAAGCAAACAGCACGCGAATATTTACGTTATATTAATAACGCCGTTAATTGCCAATTACCCTCATTTCGGGAAAAAATCCCGTCGCGCATCTGGCAGCAATTTAGCAGGTTGACAACCTTTCAATTTTGATATAAAGGAGACTTGAACGTTAACGATGAATTTAAAGCTGCTGTTACAGTTGGCAGCAATGCGCTGGCTGAGCGCACACAACGCAGTGCAATTTGTCAGGAAATTAATTATAGTTTCGAAATAAATCTTGATATATTTTCCAATACAAAAGCGTGATCATGTAAATAGCACAAACATAAATCATTGCTATGCATTATCAGCTCATTCACGTAAAGATGCACATCATTTGTAAGTTATATCAGTTTTAAAGTAGAAATATTTAAAGAATTTGTGGGACATTTTTTTTCCAAAGTCGTATTACTTAGTAAGTTGTGACACTTTTGTAAAATAGAAATTTAAAAGACCGTTGAATTTCTGTTCATAGAAAGCAGAGCATAAATAGTTAAATACAGAATAAAAGGCAATTCATTTTGGAAAAGTTGCGTTAATCCTAACAGGAATTCTTTTGACTTATTCCTCAACCTCTACGGAAAAGTTGCGCATAATAATAATAATAATAATAATAATAATAATAATAATAATAATAATAATAATAATAATAATAATAATTCATTACAAAAATAGGGAGAGTTTTAGGTACGAATTGCTATGGTTTCCCATTTAATTGCCTAAGACAACTAAAGGCTTAAAAAGGAAGTAAGAGTCCTATTTCTTATGACGGAAATGCTTCCTTTATGGAGTAGGAAAAGCTGTGTTTGTTACGAAGGAAAAATCTATGTACAATAATGAGATCCGAGTGGATCTTTATTGTTTGTACGGCCCGGGTGGGGCCAGGGTAGATAGGGGATTGGGAGGGTAGGGAAGACAGGGGATTGCTAGGGTAGGGGAGACACGGCCCATCTACCCTACTCCTGGAAGCCTGTTTGTCCGTCTGATGTGGGCACGGGGTGGGTAGGGGAGACATGAATGGCAGCGCCGGGTTCCAGCACAGCGTAGCGCGCGCCTTTAAGCTCGTTTCCCAATAACCGACGAGTTCAGTACGTTTTCTCAATGAAAAATAAGTGGTTCTTGCACGGATGAAAGAATGTCTCCTAAAAAAGGTGGAATTCTTAACGTCTCCCACTAAGAGAGACTGACAGTGTTCTTCGCCAAAGGAAAATTTTGTTCAGGGAAAACGCATCATTTTTTCTTATGAGAAAAACTACTCCTTCATAAGAGGAGTAAGGGGAGGGAAAATAAATGTTTCTTGACAGTAGAATAATGTTTACTAAAAAGAAAAATATCGTTTTTAAAATGGAAGGAAATGGATAAGAACTGCTCCCTAAAACGGAGGGAAAAGAGAAGCTTTCATGATACATAGGAGAAGGGAAAAATCCTTTACCAGTGAAGCACAATGAACATTTCACGACAGCCAACGTAACATTACTATAAACGAACAGAAAAAAATAAGTTTCAGAAAAAAAAGGAGGCAAAAACTAACGTTCCGTGGCGGAAAGGGCGCGCCAATCCGACATCTTAAAAAAAATGCACTAATCCCTTCCTTCAGACGAAAAGTGTTTTCCTCCCCAAACGTCTTTAAACTTCCTCAATGTAATTTGCAAGCTTCGCTGACAACATATTTTGAGGGCTTGCTCGATCTTTCCTCAGGGCGGATCCTTCAGATTTCTCTTTTCCGTTTCCATTTTGTGATATTTTTATCGTCAGTGTGTACACAATATATAACGAGGTCCTGATGTACTTCAAGTTAGCTTGGATATGTCAATTTTTCTTTATATATACATATATATATACATGTGTGTGTATAGGCCATATAACTATAAATAAGCATTTAAGTATTGTTTTTTTTTTATTGTCAGTGCTGATTTTTTTTCTGTCATTTCTTAAGAATATGAACCTGATATATAGATATATAGACCTTGATATAGGTATATAGACCTTTTTCTTGGTGTCGATAATTTTATCTTTTTGTGCTATATCTTTGTTATAAATATGCATCTGATGTGGTTTAAATATAAGCTGTAAGCTCGTATATTTCTGACTTATTTTTAATTTTTGTCATGTTTTTGTTTGAAATATGACAGCATGAAGACATCGTGCAATTTGATAAGTGTGCATATTTCCGAATATTACTTTTTAACTTCGGGAAATATTTATTCAAATATACATTTAAATGAATATCAAAGTATCATCTTTAAAAGACGTTTGCTTTAGAAGTTTCTGTAGTATGTTTTATAACTTTTATATAAACATACAATGAAGGTGGCCTTAGTTGGCTTGCAGTCGGTGTGAATATTTCTCTCAGGTATTTCTAGATTTTTGGATATTTTACGTGATAAAAAAAGAATAGAACAGAGTATAGAATTTACTTATATTTACAGTGAAATAGTTTTCAAGGTGTAACGGGATGAAAACCTCACAGTTGTATTATGAATCAATTGTAGGAGAAAGTGAAAAGCAAGAAGAAATCAAATATGAACGGAGGTACAGTAAAAGGAACCTCAAGTAATACCTATAGTGCACTGCAAGAAATGCATTAACGGCAACATCTCCTCAGGGGAAAATGCTCAAGAACATTTCAAAATCAAATTTGGCGAGTTCCGTTGTATGTTTTCATTAATTCATTCTTATTGTTTGGTAGATTATAAGGTATGTACATATAGCACCCCTCCTAATATTCATGTATCATAATTTTATAGTTGTTCTGAAATTTTTGTCAATATTTCATTATCCTTTCTAATGTTTGTCATTGTATAAATTTCTACAGAACTTTGTTTTCATAAAATTTATGCTCTTTAAGATTTGACGATCCTAACATAACTATAATATGTTATTCACACGCACAGAAACATACATACATACACACGCACTCACACACACGTATATATATATATATATATATATATATATATATATATATATAATATATATATATAATGTGTGTGTGTATGCAGTATTTACTCTGACATTCTATATCGCCAGTTACCCCCTAGAAATAATGATCCATTACATGCAAGTTAACAGCTCTCCAAAAACCAGACGCGTAACCTTTTGGACTTTTAAAATGGTCCCCATAAGCGATGTAAGAAAGAAAAACTATTTTTTTTAGTATAAAATTATATATGCAAATAAAGTCGTTAATTTTACTAATGAACTAATCACATTATGCAATACAACAAGGAGGTCCTTTGACCAATGATCTTTGCCAAGCCAGCAAAGTTTATTCAGTCAAACTGATGCAATGCCAGGGCGATGTCCTTTACTCAAACAATCAACTGTTCCTTTTCATATGATAAGAAATAAAAGATGATTGATAATTATAATAATAATAATAATCAGAATTGGATCTAATTGCTCAGTGTTAACGAATAACTATGACTCCATATTGAGACACTTGGAACAACTATGTATCTACTTGCACAAACGACTTTGTTTTCAGTATCACTTGATGTACCACAGCCACTAATGACTTTAAACACGGTTTTCAGACAGACTTTGGTCTTGGGACAGGTGTACTTTTAGTCGAAACGAATAACAGCCAATATTACCGGAAAATAGATAATTATTCATGGTGAAAATAAACCCTCTGTACCTATATCTTCTAAGATACATTGGCATACCTGAGGCATCCAACTGAAACATACTCCTTCCCTAATGCCCCACCTCTCATCCCGCAAGAAATCATGCCCATAATGCGAACAAAGAAATACAATGAAGGTTGGAAAAATTGAAAACGAAATAAAACGAGAAAAGGGAACACAGTCTCTCGTATCAGTCGGACATTTGCAATGGAAATGTTTAGCGCGAATGGAGCATTGTTCTAATTTTCATGAATTAGACAGAATTTAGTCTGTCGTAATAGGATGAGGGCGGGGTATTTACGCGGGCGGGAGTCTCAGAGATACTAGGTGGGCGTGTTAAATGGATATAGCCGCGAAATGACATGGACGCTTTAAAATGGTGACCTCGTAGAATGAATGACTAAACCAGCGATGCTTCATGTGTGAATGCACCAGTTGGCCTCATGACACACGTGCGGGAAGGTTCCACCAAAGCATAGGAGATGGTTAATTAAGTAAAAGCGACAGACATTCATCGTAGAACATTCGTGATCTCGCTATCTGCAAGACTTATTTAATAAGGATGCTATTTGGCCTCTCTCTCTCTCTGAAAGTACGTCAAGGAACGGAAAAATGAATTGAGTAAAACACCAAAATAATGTTTTTCTGTTCCGTTACGCACTCCCGAGAGAGAGAGAGAGAGAGATTGTTATTGTCGAAAGACGAATGGAACCAATTTAGAAATATATATATATATATATATATATATATATATATATATATATATATATATATATATATATATATATAAACTGATAAGAAATATGAAACTAACACCGCAAATTACTGGGTGTCTGACTGACCAAGCTTTCGTCAGTTTTTTTTTTCTCTACGAGAAATAAAGCCAATTCATCTTATAATATCGATACAAAAATTTGTCACCGACGGGTTTCTACTTCAAGTTCTCTGGGATTGTGATTCGATGTAAAATTTGAATTCTGTGAAACGACCACCTTCTCTGACCAAATTATGTTTTTTTGTTTAAATAACCGAGTAAAATCGATACAAAAATTAAACACTGGTTTAGATTTAAAGTTGTCTGGGATCGTGATTCAATTAAAAAAAAATTTTTACTTCTGCAAAACCACCGCCTTCTCTTACCAATATAAAAATCTGTCACTATAGCCGATTCACTGAAGGTAGATTCTTGGGTAGGCCCTATTCCATTACTACGGGCTGCTCTATGAGCAAGAGCCCGTGCTGGCACAAGGCCAGCTTAATCTTCAACAACCCTATTCCTCCTAAGAGACGTTTGTTTGGCGGCCTCGGATTTGCTGGTTGTACGTTTTGTATGGTGTTTTTACGGTGCATGGAACCAGTGGTTATTGAGCAACGGGACCAACGGTTTACGTGATTTCCGAACCACGTCGAGAGTGAACTTCTATCACCAGAAATACACATCTCTGACCCCTCAATGGAATGGCCGAGAATCGAACTCGCGACCACCGAGGTGGCAGACAAAGATCATACCGACCACGCCACTGAGGCGCTTACTGGTTGTACGTACCTGGAGGTAGAAGGGCGGCTGGTCATACCTGGGGTAGGAGGGCGGCTCGCTCAGTGGTGTCTCATATTTTCGTCTGCAGCTTAGAAAACTGGCAATGTGTCTTTATTTCTTTATTTTATCCCACGTTTTGCACGATACAGGAATGTATTATATATATATATATATATATATATATATATATATATATATATATATATATATACACATAAATAATGGGTCGTTAACATCGCAAGATCTCGGCAGCTCTCGTTTTTCATTTTCCTTCGTGGCATTACCTTTCTTTATACACATGGCATCACCTTTTAATATATTCGTGATCAAGCTATTCATATATATATATATATATATATATATATATATATATATATATATATATATATAGAGCAACATCGGAGGGTGGAGAGATACCAAAATCCTTTAATGTGATTTATTTTTCTGACGTTTCAGGACCATGTGTCCAATTTTCGAAGCTAAAAAGTAAAAGAACAACAGAATTAAAAACAGACTCAGATTGAAACATGATAAAAAGTTATTTCTTAACAAAATGTAAAGGAAGGTAGTACAAGAGAAGGGAACAGTGATTACCAATAGTGCTGAAGGCAAAAGCTGAGTGACTGTCAGGGTCCGTTTTGGTTCCGACGGAAACTCAGGAGAGGTACAGAGGAGTTGACGTGGACTGAGTATTTAATTGGGGAACCAGTTGTTTAATAAAAAGAGATTCGAGTATTGCCAATTGGGGTTCAATTGGAGCTTTGCTTTGGGGAAGTACGTGGGCTCCACCCATAGGTTGTTAAAGGTAAGATTAGTTTCCCATCGTGGAATTAGCTATCGTTCGGATGTCAAACCATCAAACCCTGAATTTTCCTGTGTTAGAGACCATGGAAAAAAAAAATGCAAGTACAGTATTAATTAGAAGGATTTCAAAATAATAAGCGAAGCTCCAATCGAACACCAATTGGCAATACTCGAATCTCTTTCCATTAAACAACTGGTTCCCCAATTAAATGCTCAGTCCACGTCAGCTCCTCTGTACCTCTCGAGTTTCCGTCGGAACCATAACGGAGCCTGACAGTCACTCAGCTTTTGCCTTCAGCACTACTGGTAATCATCGTTCCCTTCTCGTGTACTACCTTCCTTTACATTTTGTTCGAAAGTTAAGTATATCTTATTATTACCAGACTACTGAGCTGATTAACAGCTCTCCTAGGGTTGGCCCGAAGGAATAGATATTTTTACGTGACTAGGAACCATTTGGTTACCTAGTAACGGGACTTACAGCTTATTGTGGGATCTGAACCACATTGTATCGAGAAATTAATTTCTATCACCAGAAATAAATTCCTCTGGTTCCGCGTTGGCCGAGCCGAGAATCGAACTTTGGACCACCGGACTGGCAGCCGAGCACGAAATGCACTCGGTTAACATGGAACTTTACGTTTTGTTAAGAAATAACTTTTATCCCTTTACATTTTGTTAAGAAATAACTTTTTATCATGTTTTAATCTGAGTCTGTTTTTAATTCTGTTGTTCTTTTAATTTTTAGTTTCGAAAATGGAACACATGGTCCTGAAACATCAGCAAAATAATTTACATTAAAGGATTTTGGTATCTCTCCTTTTCTGTTTCAAGCAACCGCCTTCAACATATATATTACTGGTAGCCGTAATCTATTAGATTTAAAAAATCTCAGTAGTCGATCATATTTCCAAGTAGTCGATTACCGTTTTTTTTTTTTTTTTACGAGACAAATTTGTTTGTTAATATCCGTTAGAGGAACCTTACACTGCGTGGCAGCGTGGGTGAAGTTTGAAAAAAGGGGGTTGGGGGGAGCCTGGGAGGGCGAAGAGACAGATTGTCAGTTGTCACAAGGCAACAGTCACATCGCCTCGATATTTACTTGCGTGCATAATAAGTAACAAACACAATACATATAGGTAAACTTGATCTTATTGCCAATGCCAATCCTCATTTGTTATAATTTTCAAGGATTCTTGGCTTAGAGAGAGATAAATAAAACCATAATTGTATAAATGAATACTTAGGACCTCTGGATTAGTGATGGGCAAAATTCATCTTTTTTGGTAGCCGATTACTTTGGTGATCAGTAATCGATTAATTCACAGGAAACCGATACATTACACGCACTACTACAGTACAATCAAGCCCAGAGGTCCTTGGCATTAATTTATACAATTATGGTTTATTTCTCTCTCTCTAAGCCAAGAATCCTTGAAAATTATAACAAATGAGGACTGGCCATGGCAACAAGAGCTCTAGCACTAAAATTGTTACAGCACATAATGATAGTGATAGTCTATTGGTCAGTATTTACCTATTATATAAATATATATAGATATATATATAAATCTATATCTATATCTATATATATATATATATATATATATATATATATATATATATATATACAGGTAAATACTGACCAATAGATAGTATTACTACATTATGTACTGTGACCAGTGCTGCCAATGAAATTTTTCAGTTTCCCCCAGGACCTCAGTGAAAATTCCCCCAGATTCAACTAAAATCCCCCAGATTGTAATAAAACTAACATTTAGTTAAATGAAGTATATTTGAATCAAGTTTACATATCAATGGTTAATCCAAGTGTTATTCCTGCTCTTCTTTTGCCTCTAAATTCATAATAAAAATAAAATTTAGTTAAATGAAGTACATTTTAGTCAAGTTTAGGCTTACATATCAATGGTTAATCCAAGTGCTATTCCTGCTCTTCTTCTCCCTCTAAATTCATTGTTATATTATTTTCTTTCATACGTTTAATGTACTTGGCACTTGCTATTCCCTTTTCTACATCACTAATTAATGCCTTGCTTTGTTCCCAATTAGTACAGTGTGAATTGTTTCTCGAGATTGATCGTTTAGCCAAAATTCTATCAGCTACTGTTTGTGCTCTTAATGAATTAGTTTTAATGTTGTTCACTTGTGAAAATATGCGCTCTACACACGCTGAGGAATGTGGTAAAAACGATAGATTTGTCATAAATTCAGAAATTAGTGCAAACTTGGAATTGCCCACGCCATCTTTGATGGAACATAAATGATACTAGTATTGTGGTATGTTGTCACTTGCGGTAGGTAACTCTTTAGCTGTGAGCAGATAACTTCTCCACTGATCGTCAAGTTCATTCACTTGAGCTGGCGGTGGTAAATTAGGGAAATTGCTTGCAATCCCAGTTATTGATGATGACGAAAGACTTACGTTTGATGCAATAGCTGGTTCAAGAACATTTAGCTTGGCAATTACACTCTTCATCAAATGGAAATCTCTCCCTTATTTGAATGCAGAGTTCGATCAAGATCAAGCAGTCATTCTTGAATCTTTTGAAAATATCACTTGGTAATGGTTCAGTTATTTATCATCGCTAGTCCTCCCAGGTAAATGTTATCATGACTTTTGTGATGATTGTTATTACTTGGATCAATATCTGAAAGAATGGTACATACCATTTAGGAAATGAATGCAGTCGCAACTTCCGACAGCATTCATTTCCTAAATAGTATGTACCACTCTTCGTATAAAATGTTATATTCATATGATTTAACATCCATTTGAAAACTGTGGGTCACTGGGGTATCTCTTAAAAATAACGTAAGTTGTAATTTAAGCGATATATTCTTATTGCTTGATTACCCCAGACGATCCTCAATTACCTTAAATCTTGGGGAATTGGCCCCCGCCGGGTTTAGCGGCATTGACCTCGATTATTGTATAGCGTTCAAACCCGTTCGGAGTTCAACACTTCAAAAATGAATCAACACTAAGCGACGGAAATGCTTAACAATCATTAACGCTACGATCACTAGCCATATATATTTGATTATCTTCCCCATATAGAGAGCTTTTATGTTAAATTTAGCCACTGTTGAATAGTAACCGTAACTTCTAAATTTTTTTCTTGAGAAGTTTTAATTGTCTATTTAATTTTAATAATGAAAAATCAATCGTTTGACGCATAAGACTGCAAAAGCGAGAAAGAGAGAGAGAGAGAGCGGAGAGTGACAAAAACCAAAGTGGTTATCCGCTCTGACTCCCTGGTCGGTGTCCCCTTTGCCAGGTAAGCGAGTGAAGGAAGTACTCAATGTCTTTTTTTCTCGGAAGCCGGATGGATGGATGGAGGATTGGAGGGAAGATCCGCAACATAACAAGACACATTCTTAATTTTCTCTTCTCATATCACAAACATCTAACATCTGGAAGCACCAGCGAATTCGGGGGGGATTTGTTGCATGAAAACACGTTTTACATCACCTTGATACCTTGCATGATGCAAAATGCCATAAGTAAAAACAAGTACTATAAAGAATTAGATGCTCCTCTCTTCCTTCCCTTTTCCCCGTTGTCTTTCCTTTGCGTTTATTCTATTGATTCCAGGTAATCACGATTTAGTTGTATACCAACAATTAATATCGAATCATTGGGCAGTACCGAAACTTTCCTATATCGTGCAAAATGTGAAATAAATGAAGAAAAAACGACATATTGCCAGTTTTCTTAGCTGCAGACGAAAATACAAAGAGAGTATATATAAGCCCGCCACTAACGTTCAGTTATGTCTGCGCAGTTATAACTGAACGTTAGCGTGGACAACCTGCACAGTTTTTCTGGCCTGCGCAGGCGGCCTCGGTAATTAGCTCATCTCAATCTAGGAGCATCAGCCCAAACGGCTGCGCATGCGCATTACAACGCTAATGTGGTGGAGGCAACATTTTTGGCTCAGTTTGCTGTCTGTCCGCCAGATGACGTAGTACAAATTAAGAACGTTGAGAGGGATTTTATGAAGTTGAACAGTTTTTATACCCAAATTGATGATATATTGGATTTACTTGTTTTTAATAATTGATACGGAAGTCAGAATGATACATATTTAAAATTTTGCTATTTTTCCACGGGGAAAATCGTAGTGTATACCTAATGAAGGCTGAAAGTGGCAGCGTCAATCTTGAATGTCGTGTAGAGTTCATTGAAACCTATATACCTATAAATGAGAATTGCTTTGGCAGGTAAAATCCAAAGGCTATCGTAACATATTAAGCCTATGTATGTTTACTCGTGGTTATAAACCATATAAATAAGAGAGTTTTTCAAAGAGAATGAATATATATTATGGCAAAATATTGTAAAAACAAGTATAGGGTTATATGCGTCTAGTATTCATGATTATGCACTATGTATGTAATTCTTTTTTCAAATGAGAACAAAATGCTACACTACTTTCTGACAAAACACAATCAAACAATATTGGACTATACATGTTTATTCACTGCTTACATCTCCCGCAAGTTAGCTTTGAAATGAAATTAGACTAATCAACACACTAATGAAACACAGGAAGACAGTAGTAAGCTAAGGATTGTCAATCATTGTAACACGTCATAAGAAAGTCAATCTTTAAACTAAACCAATAACACTTTTAATGAAGTAGAACAAATATTAGGAATATATATGTGTCAACTTTGAAACGAAAGAAAACGATCACGAACTTAATTATCTTTTCATGGAACTTCCTTCATTCATAAAATATTCAATAAACACTATGCAAGTCCTTGGTGCCATATCTAAATTCTCAACAAATTCACGTGGGAGTATTCAATTCGTTATTATCAACCACTCTTTCACTGGACTTCTTACTTGAAGTTTATGATATTTTTTATGTTGTCAGCAAGTCAATTACAACTAGAGGATTGTGTGTTGACGCCATGGTTCCTACGAAGAACTGAGGAAACGGCCTGTCGTTAGTGGCGAAGATTTGCCTGCACAGTCCGACTGTGCAGGCATAACTCAACTTCAAGTGGCGGGCTTAACACTGGAGTGGGGATCGCCCTGCCGAGAGTGTGACCTCGGGCGGCCATATTGAAAGGTCTCGGTCCTACTCCTAGTATGTTGTTCAGTCGAAGCGCTACACAGCAGCCTTCTTTCTTTTTTTTTTTCTTTTATAGTTATAAGACCATATATTTCGAAATATTTCTATTCTGGAGTTTTATTAGAAAAATTTGTTTTTTTAGTAATCAGTCAGTATTCTTTATCCATGAAAATAACTATATATTTTCATATAACTGAAAAAGAAAAAAAACTAAAATGTTGATTTATATTTTGTACAGATTTTTGCATAAATGAATTGTATACTCTAATTTGTATGTATCTAAAATAAAAGAATCAGATTCAACAATAAATTATTCTTGAATGATTACATCTAACAGGCATAGGATATTAATATGGCGCCCTAACTGCGATAGATATTGGTACGGCAGTGAGTTGCGCATGCGTCAATTTCAGACTTTTTCCCGTACAATTAACAGCTTAGTCGGGGTACGTCAGATCCTGTCAGTGGTGCCGTATTGCGATATTGACTTGCTGTAGGTACGGCAGTTTGCTAATCACGCAACAGTTGCCGTACACTGTTGCTAAGAGCTATAGGAAGAGCGACAGTAGTGATAATAGTCGAACTGAATTGTTTCGCTGAACATGTTCAATTCAAGTCTTAAAGTGAAGCACCAAAACATTTTAGCAGTAAATGAACATATACGAAATTGCAATAATACTTAAACATACTTAGATTTTGACTCTACATGAAAAATAAAACTAAACTAATCTATCAGTGTACTTCAACTCCCCTTTGAATCTTTTCTCTGAACCGTGTAATAATACATCAGTTTTCGCCGAAAAACAGATGTTTTCAGGTTTCAACGAGCTGAAAAAAGCAATAGACGTCTACGAAGAGTCAAACTTCCAGAAATTGTATATCCGTAGGTCACAAACGATCGAATCGTGTTCTGCTGTATTCATGGTAGTAAAGAAACCTACCAAAGTCGATCCTCTGGTAAACGGCCTAATCGATCGTAAGTAATCATCAAAATCAGGTCTATATTAACAGCATGTTTCCCATATTGGACGCACTACTGACTGCTGCACTACCTTACTAGCTAAGCTTCAAATCTTCTTTGAATCTCCTCTTCGGAGCTCTTTTCAGGGCCGATTCGATCGTTCGTGACCTACGGATATACAATTTCTGGAAGTTTGACTCTTCGTAGACGTCTATTGCTTTTTTCAGCTAGTTGAAACCTGAAAACATCTGTTTTTCAGCGAAAAATGATGTATTATTACACGGTTCACGTTGGTAGGTCATTTTCTTGCTGTCACTGATATGACTGAGGCGGTAAACAAGGGTTTGCGCATGCGCAATTCACAGCCGTACCAATATTATCGCAATAAGGGATACGGCTGCCGTACCAATATCCAGTTCGTATCTGGCGGCATTCTTTCAAATTAACAAAAGTGTAGACATGCTAAACAATATGAAATTATAAACATTAAAATAAGTAATTATAAAGGTTCCTTGCAAAAACAATGTTTTATGATGAATAATTAATAAATAAATTATATATATTTGAACACACACTATATCTTCACTGATGTTTAAAGACAATCAGTCTTGACAACTGCCTTCTTTTTTGTTCCAAGAGCCTCTTCTGTTATTGACTTCTTTATGTGATGCAGCCTAATAGTACTGTAGACTGCGATACAAGTTTTATCAATTTATGGACGTGGTTATCCTCTATCGTTGTATTAACATGTGACTGTGTAAACAGTCAAATATTGTGTCTTGCGGTGCTGTTCAAGACATTGTTTATCACAGTTGTGGAAACGACAAGCTGCATAGGGTGACGCTTAGAAAAAAAATTTTGGTTTTCAGGGGAACCTGAAAACACTTTTCGGTTTGTTCACAGATTTTGACGACGCTCCCACTGGCGTGGTGGAGTCAAACCTTATCCTTTTTTTTTTTTTTTTTTTTTTTTTTTTTTACAAAGCAATTCATATTAGGACTTATTTCCTCATCTGACATAAGGCTTGTCGGCAAAGGCTACAGTCAGTGTTCTTCATGGCCATTTTGACCACATACCCAGCAATGTAAGAAATTGCGGCTTCTTTGTATTTAGAGAGTGTTAAAATATTAGGTAAGTCTACGTAATCATGGTCCGATTGTTCTGGTGCATTATCAATAATATTAAAATGTTTAGCCTCACTAACGCATGATCCTAGAGGAGTCCCTACAGCATCAATTACATTCAAAATATGGGTGTTATCTGCTGGGAGGCAATTGCCTATATTATGTATGTGATGTCTCATTAAGAGTTGCTTGTATGCTACCCTGAACTGTATAGCTGTAGGGTTGTTATGAAAGCCACCCTTTACACGAAGAGCAGAGAAGAAAAATTGTAAATGGTCCTGACTCAACTTGTATGTTAAAAGATATTTCAGAGACTCCTTCATTAGCAACATAGTTTTGAAAATTGTTTTTACTGAACAAATGTTCAGTAAAAATCCTAAAAAAAACCTGTCTTTTTCTTGGGATGTCTATGCAGTGGGACATCAAGATCATCTGTTAGGCCTAGGATATATTCCTCAGCTTCCTTGTAAATTGACAGCCATTTCTCAGAGTTTGAAATCCTCATAGTTGCTTTAAATCCTTGCCCTAGACGGTTTCTTGAATTCGTTGTATCAAATAATTTGTTGAAAATTCTCAGAAATTCTACAGTTCCGTCAGAGTCTTAATTGTTTTAACTGAGGTCATTATTACAATACTCAATGGCATCAGGAACACTTGAGCTTAACACTTTTGACGCTAAATGTACTTTCAAGTTCTGCTACTGCCACTGAACGTGTGCTGCTCTTAACTTGTTTGTCAAATGTAAGCCTTCTGCTTTTTGAAGTTTATGAAGATTTTCAACCTCGCAGTGTTCCCAAAGTGTTCCTTACTCATTTTAACATATGACACACATCTAGAAGTATATTAACATTTACATTAGGGAGAGATAGATGTGGAAATGATGAGTTAATGTATGGTACAGTTAAAACTGCCCCTCACTCTTTGGCCATTGTCATATTACAGGAAGGACTATCAGGTCACTGATGTAACCTGGACACCCACGTCATGAAGTCGTTGAAGGGTCTCATTAACTATGTTTGCTCTTCCCTTTCCGGATAAGCCATTAATCAGGAAATATCCTAAGGGTAACTTCCAGGACGCATTTACAGCAACTGCCATTATCACCAACGCTTCACTGGCCAAGGCTTCCTCATCTGCATCCTCTAGGATCCCACTACCTATATTGACGTATCCATATTAAATACACCCAGATGCTTACGAATGGACATCTCATCTATTACTAAGGAGCAGACTACTGCCTTATTGGTATGTTGGCGTTATTCACAAAGTTTCTTCAAGGTTGTAAATGCCGACTGAGTAAATCCAGGTTTACCATCTACTTTATTATACCATGACCGGATCGTCCTTGAGTAGGGAGAGAATAGGAAAATATTTTTCTAACAAACTCATTGGGTAGATCTAGGGTACTTATCCGCGGCGGCCTAGACTATGGCAGCTGCGGTATTTCTATGCAGTTTTACTTACTGAACAAGAATTTTAAGTAATATTTATTCGGACGACTGTAATTAACCCCCGGGGTCCAGTACTAAACACGGCGAAATACATTGGACGGCCCAATCCCTAGTGGATGTCGTATCCGCGGTTACGTTCCTTGCAGTCCGTGCGGAGTGCTTCTGTAGAAATACCTAATCATTGTTTGCATAAAATTGCAAGGCCATTGCAAATGCCTTGAGCTCTTCAGAATAGTGGGTTCCCCTTTGCTTCGGCTTTGTTTTTAACAATCGCTCAACAACAGTTTTAGGGACATCATCTAATACTTTATTCAGAATTATAGCACAAGAATTTGAAACCAATTTCCTTTGTTGCAATGTAATAACAACTGAATGTCGGTCCCCGCTTTCTTTGTCAGTCTTTTCACACGTTGATTCTGTGACTTACATTTCTTTTTGCAGGATATAAGGTTATCATAAAAAAAAAAAAAAAATCCGTTTTACTCTCTTAGGTGATAGTGACACTGCATACGTATGATCTGGTATAATACAAAAACTGTCATATTTTCTAGGGTATAGTTGTGTGGCTACATAGAGAGGAACGTTGGTCCACATGTTTTCCTGTTTTCTGACTGCAGGTGGATCTGCTGGCGGAGTTATTGAAGCTGACGAAAGTTCTGGAGATGTGGAAATTTTGCCTGAGGGTGTGTCAGGTATTGAAGAGGTTTTAGATATGGATTGTACTGAAGATGCTGTGGTAAGAGATGAGGATGGAACTGACGATGTAGCAGTAAGTTGTGGTATCACTACCGACAGTTGAATCAATATTCAAATCTTTCATCAGCACTCTACTGGTTGGTGGCTTCCGCTTCCTTACTTTCTTTTTCTGAAATACACGAGTGAACTACCGTGAGTCCTTGCCCCCCTACCCCACCCCTAGGTCCGATAGTGCCTACATGCGTTAATAAATAATATACGAATAATATGTATTTTGTAAAATCAATCGAAACAAGAAAATATGCAAATTTTGCTTATAAGTATAAACGAATTACGTGTGAAAATGAATATTACCTTGCAAAGATGAAAGGGGAAGGTGAATATCGTTGGTACAGCGGAGGCACGTAAGTAGTCTTACAGTTAGTTTTTCCTGTTCTGTCAAAGCAGTCGGCGGAAAAGTGGTTTGAACAAATTACTGAATGCAATGAAGGTGTCCAGTTTTTCCATCCCAAATTATTTATCCATCTTCTGTATCTTTTATTGTCTTTCTCTTTGTTTGGGAATCTGAAATATCACTGATACATTACAGAGACACTTCCATACATTTAGCAGTGCCGTATGGGCTACATAGATACATATTCGAGTAACGATCCACAATCTATAAATTGAAACTAATTTTTCGGTTATGAACGATTTTGAAAATATAATGTAGATTGCAGCGTTCATGCATCTTTATTATACTATAATGTGTAGCCTGTGTATGTGTGTCTTTCCACCATGATCAGCGCCTTGTAAACAAAACCGAAGAGAAAAAAGTTGGCAGTCATTTCGTTCCATTCTAAGGCTTTGGCTTCGGAACGATACTGAGAAATAAGGGTTAAATAAGGAATACCATAAAGTAATTCTGACTTATTTGGAATAATGGAACAATCAAAATACGAGCAGAATCCGTAGGCGAGGGGCCTACAGCACTTGCTAGGTTCATTTTCCTTGTTACCATTCTAAAGGTCAACTTTGTCCTTGCTGTAATGGTTCGATAAATTTCATCACAGACATTATTTTAATATATATATATATATATATATATATATATATATATATATATATATATATATCTGAAACAATTTGTGTACTTGGAAAAATGTTGAAATTAGAAAGCAACTTAACAATTGAATGCATTCAGGGGTATATAGTCTAACCTGGGCTACCAAATTTCAATGTCTTGCTATTTACTAATCTGTGAGACATATGCTTTGATGAAAACATACTTTAACAGGGTTAAGCCAAGATTTATTACATATACAATATAAAAATAGCAGTTTTCACTCATATTAGAGTAACAGAAGTTCTTGTCTAAAATTTGGTCAAGTCGTCCAAACCCACATACCCACTTACTAAGGCTTTTTCGATGAAGGACATTTTTTTTTTTCTTTTTACTTAATATGATGTGACATATGTAAGATGGATGATGTTGAGAGTTCAAAACTAAGGCCTTATGTGCCATAATAATATGCTAAAAGTATGACATGTTAACACATAAAGGATTTGCTAAAAAAAAAAAAAAAAAAAAAAAAAACAAAAAAAAAAAAAAAAAAAATCCACAGCTGCTTTTACTTAGACTCGAATAATAGGAGTGGTTTTCTACGTTTTGTTTACGTGGTCCCGAAACATTCTCCGTAAGTGTGACGTGCTGGAATTTCGTTGAGACACCAAGTATGGTGGTATGCATTTCGTTAAACAAATAACACTGCCTTTGATGTTTAAAACTGGGGGAAAATGATGGCATAGGCAGTATCGTACAAGCCTACATACTTCAGGTAATTCACAGAAACATGCTTAAACGACGAGACTGGTTGACACATTTAGTGTCATACCTATAGGCCTAGGTAGGTACTAGTGAAACATTTTTGATTACCATCAAGATTGTTATTTTATATCATGTGGTCTGAGCAATATTAATGATATTCTGATATCAAAATTAAAGTGCCACTACATTTATGTGTCACGATAATATGCTGAACGTATAAGACATGTTAAAGAGAGAAAGGGGATCTACTGCAACGACATATATCTGACTGGCACAAAATAAAGGATAAATAAACTCTACTGTGCTTCGTTTACCTGTGAAATGTTATCGCATTTTCTCTTGAAGACTTGTTTTTCCTATTTTGGCAACTATAAGCCGCGCGTCGCACCATTATTGCGATCAGGATAAAAATAAAATCGCAATCGCACTAAGACCCAGTTCAAATTGCGCGGTTACGAGACCTTTAAAGATGGCCGCAAGTCTTTGCAGCGCCTCTCTGGTGGAGGACCACCGAACTACGTACTAGCTCGAATGAGACCTTTACAGGTGTTGGCAAATAGAGGTAACGGTTCTGGGTAGTCCTGTTTTAAGGATGATGTGCATCAGTACGGTGCGTTCAGTTATAGACTATGCGTTCCTATGCATCACCTGTGCTGGTGAATTATTCGAACACAGAGTTGAGACCTCTTGAAATAATTCAGAAAAAGACAGTGAGAGTTATTTTGGGTTGTTCCATGAGTACTAGGATTGGAATCATGAGACTAGAATTGAATCTACCGAGTATTGTTGACTGAATATAAGAGGTCGCGGCTATGGCTGTTCTTCGTATGATGAGAAGGGGAGAAAGAACCTTAAAGAGGGCTGTTGACAGCCATTCAGGCAATAGAGTTTGCCCTGTTAAAGATAACATGTATTTTAAGAAACTGTATAATATACTGATGAAATATATTATAAAATTTTGTGTAAAATTACAAGAAGTAGTTCCAATGAAGCCGTGGTTGTGTTACAAAATTAATGTAAGTATTTGTGAACTTGACTGTAAAAAAAAGTGAGTGCAACACATAAGAATTGAAACAATTAATTTTGTCTAAAATCAACACATTAACTAAAGCTAATAGTATACATATGTACTGTGATGGTTCAGTGAATGGTATCAAGGTTGGATGTGGGTAAGTTATAAGAGAATATGATGAAAATGATGTGAGTACTGACGATACGCTGCCAAAAAGAATAGAAGATAAAACTTCTACTACAGCTGCTGAATTACATGCCATTCATGAATGGTTAACCTTGGTAGTAAATATGATGAAAGACGTGTTTGTTTTCGTTGATTGCCAGAGTGCTCTTCTTGCGCTTAACTCTAGATATCCAGTTGACAGGGAATTATTAAGTGTAAAGAACTTGCATATGCAATAGAAGATCAAGGGTATTTTGTCAAGTTTTTCTGGGTACCATCTCACGTTGGAATTCATATGAATGAGAAGGCTGATAGTTTGGCAAAGGATGCTACAAACAAAAGTAATATTGATATAGGAAGCACAATGACTTAGCAGAATAAAGAAAGGGCTAAAAACCAAGAGGTCTTTGTGGGAAGCGGCTGAAATTCGACACATTTTAAACAATGGTAGTGTCAGTATGAGACACTATTTGTTTGTGTCTGAAAACTGCAATATTGTATATGGTAGGGCATTATCTAAACTAGATACTTTAATAATGAGGTTACGTTTGTGATATAAATATTCTTGGGAATACATTGATGATGAAAACTCTACATGTATATTATGCGGTGATTTACGGAAACATACTTTACAATATTATGTTATGGAATTTAATAAATTATCGGTTTCGTAGCCCCAGAATAAATGATGTAACAAATCAAGTATGTTATTTTCTGAAAAATTACCTATGTTCCAAAATTGTAAAGAAATTTCCTAATCTATTTTGGAATAAATAATTGTGAGCCATTTGCCTGTCCTTTAGTATGATTTTGTATAATTTGATTTTTGTACCTTTTCTTAACATTTTTCTTTTAATATAACGTTTACTTTTGTTACATTTGTTTTGTATGACTTGGCTATTTCAATTTTGCTATAGTTTATTATCAACATTTGATTTGTATAAAATTTGCATTATAGCTTGGCATTTGCTTTTGTAAAAATTGGGTTAAAATTCTTCTCATGTAACATATTTACTTTTCATTATTGTTTTTTATTTTTATTTACGTATTTATTTTTTTTTTTCTGCCTAGAATCTTTTGAATTTTGTAGGTGGGTATAGCAGCATGCTGCTACACTCCATTTGATGTATATCAATAAACTTTTTGAATTTGAATTTGAGTAATAATAGTTACGGAGCGCTCAAACTTAAAAATTAAAAGTAATAATAGGAAAACTTCGCCAATCTTTTCAAGATTTTAACCATATATTCGTCTCGTTTAGCAAAGCTACCAGTCAAATATTCAATCTTATAAATTAATTTTAGAATGTTTTACACAGTTCTTGAATTTTTGAAAACTTTTCGTCCGTTGGCCTGCCAAGTCCATGAATAACGTAAAATTTACAAGGGACTTTTTGAGCCAATAATAATATAACCCAATTTGCTTGTTTTTAGAGTAATATTATCGTTACTTTATAATTATGAAAGTATTATATTAGTTGACTGTTTGCAGAAAGTTTAGTCAATACCACCCAAACTTCAAACTTGCTTAATAGTCTGAAAAATCTATCTAATACACCAATCTACATCATTTATGTGATTTTCAACTAATTTGGTCATATTTTAGTAGGAAATAATGATGTGTCAATCTAGATGCATCTTCATTCTGATAATAATAATAATAATAATAATAATAATAATAATAATAATAATAATAATAATAGTATTATTATTATTATTATTATTATTATTATTATTATTATTATTATTATTATTACATTATTATTGTATTTCTGTAATATCAACGATGATGAAAGTAACAATATAAGCAGCCAAACTACTAACACACACACACACGGACAGAGAGAGAGAGAGAGAGAGAGAGAGAGAGAGAGAGAGAGAGAGAGAGAGAGAAAGAGAACCTTCACAAAGATCAATAGAAGCGAACAGCGGATCATAGCCCCAAAGAGCTGTTAAACCCGATGACTTTCAGATTAGTCTCACTCGAGTGCGAATAGAAAAAGAAGAAGAGAAGAGGAAAAATAAAATAAAAAAAAAGAATAAAAAAAAAAGGAAAAGGAGAAAAGTACGGAAATCGTGTCAGTCAAAATCTGACCCACTTGGAGTGACTCTTAGGATTTTGGGTACATCAATAGATGGAGGTTTGGTGTTTCAATTACAATAAAACATTGCACTTGACTGCGTGTAACTATCTATCTATTTATTACGTATGCACATACGTACATACACACATATATATTACACACACACACACACACACACACACACACACACACACACATATATATATATATATATATATATATATATATATATATATACATATATACATGAGAGAGAGAGATATTTCCGCATTAAAGCAGTTTCCGCAGTAACAGTTTTGTGGTCGAATGTGTTTTTTTCATCTATCTCTCTAATCTTCTTACCAGCGGTCATGAAGTTGGCAACAACTGCAAATTCGTTTATTTTAACTGACAGATGTAAACTCAAGTCGCAACAGCTGTACGGGATTTGGACAAAAATGATTGGATTTTCTTGTGCATCAGTTTCCTGCCAATGTTAAAACTCTACGCTAGAACTGTACGGAGATTACTGACGGAAACAGACAGCGCTGACCAGAATTCAGAATGCAATAAATTAAGAAAAGGCTCCACACAGCCACCTGGAGTGGGGTTGGCTTCGTGGAGTATTTTCTTCATTTATTACATTCTGGTAGGAAACTGAAGAACAAGCAAAGGTAGGGGGTGGGGAGGGGGAGAGAGCGTCCTTGGTGCCAGTGATGTCTTAGCCTCATTCCCTTCCAGATAGTATGTGATATTTATTGAATGTTTGTTTGAAATTACTCAAGGTGTTTCAAAGTTCATGTGGCACATTGGCACATACATACAAACATCCATTTATATATAGATACATATATCTATAATATATATATATATATATATATATATATATATATATATATATATATATATATCTATATAGTATAAAAGGAGCCCATAAAAATAAAAACGCCAAAATATACTACTTTCAATATTTTGGCGTTTTATTAGACGGGATCCTGTTGTAACAGAACATTTTTACCAGACTTTTATATATATATATATATATATATATATATATATATATATATACATCACACACACACACATATATATATATATATATATATGTGTGTGTGTGTTGAATGTGTGTGTACCCAGTGTATTTCGTTTTTCCTGTGTATTTCCTCTTGATTATCTAAACGAACTGTTGACTGCCAATGACGATGAAAGAAAAATTAATGTTACAGTCATCGCCATCAATTGTTCACGTAGTGTACTACTTATCCAACTTGACAGCGTTATTTTAATGCAGTAACACACTTACAATAAAAAAGAAAAGAACCAAATAACTTTCCATCAAAAGGGAGAAAAAAAAATGTCCCTTTCACCTGATCCACGCTGGAAATTGCTGGACCTTCCCTCACTTTCAGATTACGACCGGAAATCTTCTACGAGATGGACGCAACGCCATCTATTGGGGTTTTCGGTCATTCGCTGCTCTGGCTCTTCCATCGGTATACGTGGGATTTGCTTACTGAGACAGACGTTAGTGGAGAGAGAGAGAGAGAGAGAGAGTGTGAGGGTGGATGAGTAGTACAGCAGGATGAGGGAGAAGTATTCGGATCTATAAGGATGAAAAAGGATGAGGAGGTCAGTGAATTGTCAAAATGAGCTTCATAGTCTATCTATCTGTCTATCTATCTACCTATCTTTCTATATACCTATTTATTTATCTATCTATCTATCTATCTATCTATCTTCCTACCTACCTACCTACCTATCTTTCTATATACCTATTTACCTAGCTACCTACCTGCCTACCTACCTATCTATCTATCTATCTATATATATCTATGTCTCTATTCGAACGAATATCCTACAATGAATAAAACCTTTATATTTTAAAAACTTCCAAATGGAAAACAAACACAGTTCCTATCTATCTATCTATTTATCTATCTATCTATCTATCTACCTCTGTTTGAACAAAGTTCCTACAACGAAGAATCCTCTATCCCTTCAAATTCATAATAGTAAACAAACACCGTTCAAGACCTTTCCCTAAAAAAGTGAAAAAAAAGAGATCCTGCTCTAAAAGTATGAAATAAAAAACTAAATAACAAAAAAACTAGACCCATCTTCCCTAAAAAAGGGTAAGACGAAGAAGAAGAAGAAAAAAAGAAAAGAAGTTTCCCTTCCGCGTCAACAGATGCGGAAGTTGTTGGGCCCCCGACTGGGAAATTTGAATGGCCTTCTTCCCTTCGTGTGAGATGGACGCGACGCTTATCTGCTGGTCTGCTCCGTCACATGGCTGGATTCTTCTTCCATCAATGCCGGGGCGATTATTACTCAAATGGGCGCTGGAGGAGGAGGAGGAGGAGGAGGAGGAGACGGAGGGGGAGATGTAAAATAGGACAAGCGAGGAACAGACGAATAGGATGAACACAAGGAGCAGGAGGAGGAGGTTAACAACCTATCGAAATAAAAGTTCGAGGTCACAGATTTGTATTCTCTCTCTCTCTCTCTCTCCAAACGAAAAGACTAAACCATATCTCTTTCATCATGGCAAGGGCAAGCCATCGTTGGTACGATTAACCTTTCAGTAAGCCACCCTTCTATTACTCAAAAAATAAGATAAATCCCATAAGCCACGTCTCTACTTAAAAAAAAAAAAAAAAGATTCTCCTTCAATTGCAGATTTCCGATGCAGATTGCGTCCTCCGATATGGAACTGACGCCATCTATCTATTCAAGCTCTTGGTCAGACTGTTAGGAATCGTCATCGATAAGTGGAATTATTTTGGTGTGCTGGGGGTGGGGGGTGAGGGAGGTTGTAAGTGGTGGGGAATGTGGGGAGAGGAAGGCGTTAGAGTAGGAGTTGTGGGAGGGGAAGGAGTATGGATATGAGGGAGAGGAGAGGGGGAGAAGAAGGAAAAGGTTGGAAGATGATCTGATTCCAATTGGGATACAAAACGAGGTAACAGTAAATGGACGGTTCTGGAGACAGGGTTCAATGAACTGTCAAAACAAGAGTTTAAAGGTCATGGAACCTGCACCCTCTCTCTCTCTCTCTCTCTCTCTCTCTCTCTCTCTCTCTCTCTCTCTCTCTCTTGACATAAGTAAATAAAAATTACTTGACCTATCCCCGAAAACTAAACGACATATCGCCGTTTCCCACTGAACTTGATCTACTTATCTCCATATCTCGACCAGATCATCCGCGTAACCCTTCCGGCACTATCTAAAGATTAAATAAAATGAAAACTTGAGAAGGACGAAAAAACAAAAACCAGACTTTCGCTTCCCTATCGCCAGACCTTTCCTTCACTCGCAGATCTCATATGGAAATCTCCTCTGAAAGGGACGTGTCACTCCCTATGGGAGATTTTTGGCTATTCGGTGTTTGGACGCTTCCCAAAATATGAGGGATTTGTTTACTTATTTATTGAGGGGCGGGGGTAGGCGGAGCCGTTAGAGGTGGAGGAGGATGAGGAGGAGGAAAGTAAAGGGGAGGGGGACAAAAAAAAAGGATGAAATGAGGAGGAGGAGGAGCAAGAAGCAAAGGAAAACAAGTGAGGAAAATAAAGGGGGGAAGAAAAAAAATGCGATCAGGAGGAGAAGGAAATAAAGGGAGAAAAAGGAAAATATAAAAATGAGGGGGAAGAAAACGAATGGGATGATGATGATGAGGAGGAGGTGGAGGAGGGACAGGAAGACAAAAGAGGTAAATAAAGTTGGTGATCAAGTCAAAAAGAAAGCTGAGAATTGCTTCCACAAGAAGACCCCAAAGACCACATGGTTCCTGACCACCGCTTCCCTTAACCCCCTCAGGCTCCCCCCCGCCAACAAGACCCCACCTCCTCTGTCTCACGTTCTTTTCAGAACACGAACGCTGAGGCCCCTAGCCATAAACGTCCCATCCTTCCCTCCATATCTTCCGCTGGGCTGAACCCATATTCTAACTTCCTACAAATGATCTTTGTTACCCTAAACCATCCCCTTTGTCCCCAACCGAACCCGCCCCTACCCCGTACCCCAACACCACCAAATATCCCCATCACCCAACCCCCCAATTTTTTTTTTTCAATATATTCAAAAAAGAAGTTTCCTACCAAATCTACAGAGATGGATCTCCATAGACTTTAAATTTATCTATCGCATCCTCCAAGGGCTTACACTTATCTATTTCATCCGCCAAGGACTTTGCATTTATCTATATCATCCTCCAAGGACTTTACACTTTTCTATTTCATCTTCCAAGAACTTAACTCTTGTATATCTCATCGTCCAAGGTCTTTACACTTATTTATATCGTCCTCCAGAATCTTTACACTTCATTTCATCTTCCATGGACTACATTTATCTACCTCAATCTCCAAGACTCTGCACTTATCTATCTAGGAGGCAGTTGGGTTGCATGTTTGACCTTCCTCGTATGTAGAATTAGCCAACTGCAAGAGGAGGAGGAGGAGGAGGAGGAGGAGGAGAAGGATTAGATAAGGGGAAGGAACAGATTTGGAAAGTTGTTCAAGATTAAGCTGGCCTTATGCCAGCACGGGCTCTTGCTCATTGAGCAGCCCCTAACAAGGATTCAAAGGCCATGGAATTCTTTGTCCCAATAAAATGAAATAAAAGCGAGCTATCTCAGCCTCCCGCTAGACTTCGACTATACATTACGACTGAAGAGATCAAGTACGCATCCTTTCCACCAATACCCAGGAAATATATATAAAAAAGTTTTCTTTAGAATAAACGACGAAACTTTCTCTTTTATATCGGAATAAAAGGGCGTACTGAAGACTACTTTCCCTTGCAGATCTCCAAAAGGGAAATCTCTTCAGAAATGGACTTCTCACTAGCTATGGTACATTTTTGGTTATTCTATGGTTAGACGCTTCCAAAAGTACGGGGCATTTGTTTACTGAAGGGGGAGTGTGGGGTATGGGAGTCAGAGGAACTATGGAAGAAGAAAACTTAGATAGATGGTCATGGAGGAATCGTGGATGGATAGGATTTAAGTAACAAAGAGAAGAAAGCCAAAGAGAATAAAGATGGAATAGGAACAGGAAACAAATACTACGTATTCTAGAGTGATAGAGAAGTAGTAAAAAGAAAGAAAAAAATGAGAACCCCTGATTTGGTCAATATAATTCAAAATAGGGCCTTAAAAGGTCACAGGGCAGTCCACACAATCTCTCTCTCTCTCTCTCTCTCTCTCTCTCTCTCTCTCAAATCTAGAGGCCGAACCCCAGCCATAATAGTACTTTCCCCATTCAAACGTTCAACAAATCATTCCGTATCCTAGCCAAAGGCAGGAGGGATCCTCGAAAGAAAAAAATCTCCCAAAATATTCATAAAAAAAATCCAAACTTAAAAGAAAAGTTCCTTGAAAAAAAATCTCTTGAAAAAAAAGCCATTTCTAAAAATAAAATTCTATAAAAAAAAACCTATTCAAGAACGTTTTTCTTACATACGTCGCTAACCCTACAGAGCCTTTGGCCAGGCGCTGGGACCTACGAGGTCATTCAACGCCGAAAGGGAAATTGACAGTGGTAAGTAGAGGAAAATCTCCTAGTTGCACTTTGAAACAACTGCTAGAGAAGTTGCAAAGTGGAAAGCCAGAAGGAAGGAAGAAAATATGAAAGGAGGTAGAGTAAAAGAAATGAAAGAATTTGGAGCTAGGGGCCTCAGGGACGCTGCAAGGACCCTCAAGTAATGCCTACAGTGTACCACGTGAGGTGCCTACCGCATCCACAGGAGACTTGGCGCTATCTACGAGATCTCTGAATTTTTCCTTCGGGTCGTAGAACTTGTTTGTTGGGAAGTAGAGGAAAAGGAGGAGGAGGAGGAGGAGGAGGAGGAGCGGCTTTTGAAAGGTTGACGAAATCTGACAGAAGTCAATGAACTGTTCAGAGTCAAATCTTGGACAGTGGCTTTCTTTTTTTTATATATATTTTTCGCTCACATACAAGTTATCTGTCACTGTGTCACTTTTTTAATAAGGTGATATACTATTTATAGTCACTCTCGAGTGTTTAAATCATTATGTGAGTATTTCATTGATTTATCTACTTTATCGTTCTAAACACCAACTTTGTACTTCCCTTAAAAATCATATTCTAAGAAAATTACATCAAATAAGAAACCGAAGTCACACTCACAGATACCATCTCAAAACATTCTCGAACGAGCTGAAAAAAGTGAAAACAAATGCATGCACGCTCGCTATTTTCCCTCCACAACCAACGTAATTACAGAAAAACAAAAAACGAGGACACCACTATAGAAAAACAAGTAAAAAATGCGCCGAAATGTCTTCGGCGCAATCGAGTTTCTGTACAGCATATAATGCTGTATGAAATTCTCAGCTACGGTCCGGTGGTGGCCTGTGTTGTTGGCAACTATAGCGGCGCCAGAAAAACGATCATGACTGAATTTAACCTTAGATAAAGTAAACACTACTGAGGCTAGAGGGCTGAAATTTGGTACGTTTGATGATTGGAGGGTGAATGATCAATCTTCCAATTTGCAGCCCTCTAGCCTCAGCAGTTTTTAAGATCTGAGGACTATGTCTTCTGTACGAGAACAGAGCAACTTTTTGAAACTTTCGAAGCTAAACGAAAAATTCCTTGTGCCTACTAAGCGGGGTAGTGGGCATAGGGGGGAGGCGGGTGAGGGGCTTAAAAAAAGCAAGAAATAACTATCCGCAAAAAACCTACAAAATAAAAAAAACTGAATAATAAAAACTCCACATAAACAATATTCCGAGAGTGGAATCCCATGTCTGAGTCCAGTGTCATTCCCTTTTCATATGGACCCTGGATCTTCTTTTTAAGGAGAAATGGCATTACAGAGGCTAGTTTTCTTTTTATTGCATCTCTCGACACGCTACACCGTGTGTGTGTGTGTGTGTGTGTGTGTGGTGAGAGAGAGAGAGAGAGAGAGAGAGAGAGAGAGAGAGAGAGAGAGAGAGAGGTTCAAGTGATGCTCCAGTCGAGGCTGAAGAGGAGGGTGACTGAAGATTCCTTCGGGTCATTCTCTGGGTCCTTTCATCTGCCAGTATGTATACGTATTGGAGACAGGACGCCCTCGTGAGGGAAATGAATTTTGGTTATGAAATACTGTAGTTATCTATTTCATATATATATATATATATATATATATATATATATATATATATATATATATATACATACATACATATACATACATATATATATATATATATATATATATATATATATATATATATCTATATATATATATATATATATATTTAATTTGTGATTTTCGTATAGGACACTATTGTTGTTGAAGTGAAGGTATACGATCTTTCATTTAAAAGTGTATGTATAATTTTCATTATTCAAAATGACTTAGTAAAAGTGATTATTTTTGTCATACAGCATACGACGTGAGAGATAGGATAGTTATTTTACCTTTTACTGATTTAACTTAGAATTTTTAATTACTTAAATGCAAAAAGTACACTGTGCTTCACATTTAGGGTTTAAATATAGCGCAAGACATAAAATTTCTTTCATTTGTGACAATTGTATATATATAGAATTGACATATACATTAGGGAACATTCCCTTTCTTATATGGTCCAAATTTAGTACGTTTCATTCATTCCAGATTTCACATTATAATACTGCAGAAGCCCGATGCATTTCGTGTCTAAAAAGCTAAATATAATACTCGTCATATTTATCATTTTCCTGTGATTTGGTGAAACAATTACGTCATCCTCTACTTCGAACAATTCTTTATCTTTATATGATAATGTTCTTACGATACATTACAATTGGGACCTGTACTTATCCATTTTCGGTTATGTCTGTTGTAGACTGATTCTAAGCTGGAAATTGTGGGGTAAGGTTGCTAGCCCCCTATCTAAGCTTCTCTAGTACGAAGATGAAAGTTCATGTCATGCCACAGTAGTCTGGCATTCATTGGTGGTTACCCGTTCATGGACTGACCATACCCAGTTTTGCTTAGTTTCACTGCTCGGCTGCTGTTCACGGAAGTCCTGGCATAATCTATATAATTTCTATTATTACTTGACCACTTCGAGAAAAAAAAAACCGTCGTATCAGATATATAAAAAAATTCATTATGAGAAGCACAAACTTAGTGGACAAGTCATGAACCCTCATGAACACACCTGAAAGCATGTCAACGCCCCGCAATGTAAATCGGCGAACACATGACTTTACTGAATACTGATTATAAACATTACTATATGTCCCTGGTAAAAGCTCAAATTTATAAGGCAAAAATTCCCTTTCTACATATTACTTACAATAACAAAAAATTACGAAACCAGCTGAACGTGACTTAAAAATAAACAATAAATACCTACCAGAAACATGAGAGAAAAAACATCTAATGAACGCAGCCAAAGAAATACCCGCAGAATGAACATATTAGGATGAGAACGTCTAAAACATCAAAAGCAAAAACTTTCAAGCTAGCCTCAATGAACACGCCCCACTCTAACTGAACACATAGCAAACAATAAAGCGTCATCTATCAAGAAAAAGTTTGTGTGCCAAAAACAATATTAAGAAGATAAACGTGCCACAACTTTAACAAAGTCAAAGTGCATATTTTCTACGCGAAAAAACAAACAAAAAAGTAGAAGACGTAGTACATGGCAAGTATTAAGGAGGATCACTTTTCCATGAAAACTTCCCAGTACACCCCAACTGAACGCAACGCAAGCAATCCCGTAATATCAGAGAAGGAGTCTTTTTCTCCCCTACACGGAAACCAATCGATGCCATGAAGAAGGCAAAAACGCGAAGAAGAAGAAGAAGAAGGAGAAGAAGAAGAAGAAGAAGAGAAGAAGAAGAAGAGGAGCAGGAGGACGAACAAGAAGAAAGAAAAAAAAAGTAATAAAAAAGCAGAGGAACAAGCAAAGGAGGAAGAAACAATCCCCTTCTTTTAATCAGGGAGATGCACCCGCCTTGAAATCTCAAGTCTCAATGCGTTCATAAATAAGAAGATGAAGCCACAAAGAATCCTCTCTCTCTCTCTCTCTCTCTCTCTCTCTCTCTCTCTCTCTCTCTCTTCTCTCCTATTGCAGGCTTCGCTTCTGTGGGAGAGAATATTTGCACATATTCAGATGAAGGGCAACGATGTAGGAGAGGAGGAGGAGGAGGAGGAGGAGGAGGATGTCAGATTAAAGGGGCGGACGAATAGAAAAAAGAAAGATGAATAATAAAAGGAAAGAAATGATGAGAAGGGAAGAAGGGCAAAAAAGATTTATTATTATTATTATTATTATTATTATTATTATTATTATTTTTTATTTTTTTTTTTTTTTTTGCTTTATCACAGTCCTCCAATTCGACTGGGTGGCATTTATAGTGTGGGGTTCCGGGTTGCATCCTGCCTCCTTAGGAGTCCATCACTCTTCTTACTATGTGCGCCGTTTCTAGGATCACACTCTTTTGCATGAGTCCTGGAGCTACTTCAGCCTCTATTTTTTCCAGATTCTTTTTCAGGGATCTTGGGATCGTGCCTAGTGCTCCTATGATTATGGGTACAATTTCCACTGGCATATCCCATATCCTTCTTATTTCTATTTTCAGGTCTTGATACTTATCCATTTTTTCCCTCTCTTTCTCTTCAACTCTGGTGTCCCATGGTATTGCGACATCAATGAGTGATACTTTCTTCTTGATTTTGTCAATCAACGTCACGTCTGGTCTGTTTGCACGTATCACCCTATCTGTTCTTTGCCTGATCGTTTTCTATCACTCCTTCAGGTTGGTTCTCGTACCACTTATTACTGCAAGGTAGCTGATGTTTCTTGCACAGGCTCCAGTGGAGGGTTTTTGCTACTGAATCATACCTCTTTTTGTACTGGTTCTGTGCAAGTGCCGGACATTCGCTTGCTATGTGGTTTATGGTCTCATTTTTCGTATTGCACTTCCTACATATGGGAGAGATGTTATTTCCATCTATCGTTCATTGGATATATCTGGTTCTTAGGGCCTGATCTTGTGCCGCTGTTATCATTCCTTCAGTTTCCTTCTTGAGCTCTCCCCTCTGTAACCATTGCCATGTGTCATCGCTGGCCAGTTCTTTAGTCTGTCTCATGTATTGTCCGTGCATTGGTTTGTTGTGCCATTCCTCTGTTCTGTTTGTTATTCTCCTGTCTCTATATATTTCTGGGTCTTCGTCTACTTTTATCAGTCCTTCTTCCCATGCACTCTTGAGCCACTCGTCTTCACTGGTTTTCAGATATTGCCACAGTGTAATTCGTTGCCGTGCGTCATTTCCCTTTCGAGTTCCTCTCTTTCTGTTGGGGAGAGCCAGTTCTTTTTCTTTATGTTCCTTACTTGGTCTGCCAGCCTCTGCTCTGTTTGGGGGGTGTTATTCCTCTCATTCCAGATGTTTACCAACCTTCTTCTATATCCTCTCTCCGTCGGATTGCTTCTGATGTAGCATCTCCATATTTCCTTATTTTCTTCTCTCGTCCATTTCTTCCTCTGGTTTGCTTCTGTAGCTCTAATCTCAGGCTGTTGCTGGTGGTCAGTTGCTGGATGACGACCTCCAAGTACCTGACCGTCTTCCCCTTCAATTAGGCTGAATACCTGGCTGCCGGACGAAGCTCCTCTGTTGCCAGAGGTTCCATTTACGTCGTTGTCGTTTAATTCTTCATTTCTTTCCATCATTGCTGAGTTTTGCTATTTAACCCATAGCTGGACCCTACCCCATTAGGAATAGGTGCTCATTTACAGCTGAGTAGGCTGAGGAAATTATGATAAAGATTCTTTCCCAATGAATCAACGCCGAGGAGAGCAGTCACCAGTCCAACGACTGACCAGCCATAATGTTGCTTAACCAGTCAATTGACGACCTAACCCACTCTGCCACGGCGCCACATTATTATTATTATTATTATTATTATTATTATTATTATTATTATTATATTATTATTATTATTATTATTGTCTTTGTTGATATTGTGGTTGTTGTTGCTGTCTATTAAGAATGGCATTGGTATTCATTCCGTTATCATTCAAATAGAA
>NC_087220.1:41360859-41368359 GCF_015104395.2 Macrobrachium nipponense | reverse complement strand
AGACGCACGAATATGGGAAACTTTAGCCTTGAATAAAAAAAATTACTGAGGCTAGAGGGCTGCAATTTGGTATATTTGATGATTGGCGGGTGGAGGGTCAACATACCAATTTGCAGCCCTCTAGCCTCAGTAGTTTTAAGACCTGAGGGCGGACAGATAAAGCGCTGACGGACAGACAAATAGCCACCTCAATAGTTTTCTTTAACAGAAAACACAACCGGAGGTATAATCACCACCACCACCACTACTACTACTACTGCTACTACTACTACTACTACTAATGGTGTGACAACTTGGCTTCAAATTTCCGGAAATGTTCAACCGATTTTCATTTAATGCAGAGATAATTCTTCAAAACATAATTCCAAAAATATGTCTCCTGGCTATCTTTCATTCATACAAACATAAATATTATTTATCTAAAAAGTATTTAACATATAACTGTTGAATTTTACTTGAGATTCCTCACACACACACACACACACACACACACACACACGAGCATTTAGGCTTTTATGTTAAGGGTCTACTGCATATTCCCAAGTGCATCCTTTATTAAGTCTGTCCTTACGTGCAATTAATGACCATTATATCCACTACTTCTAGAAGAATTTCAATTTGCTGATACTATGAATGTTGTAGATACATACACACATACACAAACACACACACACACACACTCATATATATATATATATATATATATTATATAAAGTGCATAAACATATATACATACACACACACACACATGTATATACATATATATATATATATATATATATATGTATATGTATCTATATACATATATATACATATATAAAAAAACATATATATTATATAGATACTAATATATAATATATATATATATATATCTATATATATAATAATATATATATAGAGGTCTTTTACGTCATACAGCATTGGCGGTGATAACATGTGTCTACCTAACATATATATATAAGCGAAACACTACAGGAAGATGACAGGCAGAAGGTCAATACCAGTACCAAGTGCTTTCTCCTGTTTATTCAGGCATCGTAGGGCCACGATTTTTTTTTTTTTCTAAGCCCCGACGATGCATGAATTTGCAGGAGAAAGGGCTTGATACTGACCTTCCGCCGGTCTTTGTTCCGTGATATTCGCTTATACAATGAAGTCGCGGGTATCTACTATAATTTTTTTTAATTAACTATATATATATATATATATATATATATATATATATATATATGTGTGTGTGTGTGTGTGTGTGTGTGTGTGTGTGTATGTATCTACTACATTCATTGTATAAGCGAATATCAAGGAACAAAGACCGGCGGAAGGTCAGTATCAAGCCCTTTCTCTGCAAATTCATGCATCGTCGGGGCTTAGAAAAAAAAAAAAAAAAAAATCGTGGCCCGACGATGCCTGAATAAACAGGAGAAAGCACTTGGTACTGGTATTGACTTCTGCCTGTCATCTTCCTGTAGTGTTCGCTTATATATATGTTAGGTAGACACTGCTATCACCGCCAACGCTATATATATATATATATATATATATATATAATATATATATATATATATATATATATATATATATATATATATATATGTGTGTGTGTGTGTTGTGTATGTATGTATATATGTCTAAGCACTTATTCGGCTCCTTAGTGTACCGAGCTCTGCTACCCATCTATAATTACATTTCCCTTGTAATATGTACAGAAACAAGCACCATTTTCAAATAGTCTAGTGTAATTATGAAGCGTAACGCTCTTGGTAATTCAAATGCGTGAACCGGGGTTTACAATTTTCAGAGCAACTTTGGAAAATTACTCTCGCAGTCTTATTCATTTTGCTGATTGCTTACTTCTTGCTCCAACTTTACCCTATCGACTTTCATGCAAAATGACTTCTCTTTTGATGAGAGTCTTGGCCTTACCGTTGCAAATACACTGGATTTGAGCATACAGTGGTATTTGTTACTCAATCTGTGGAAAACTGTTCAAGTAATTTTATAAGGATCATTTCTTGATTAAACAACGCATGGTAAGTCACTTGACCGTAAATACTGATTGTCAGGCCGGGATAATTCTGTGTATTATCAAAGCTCATACAAATAAATATTACGCCCTTAATGAAAACAAATTGGTATACTCAATATACCCTTCTAAAAGAGAGAGATTGCATCTTATGGCTTATTGATAAATATTGCGGAAATCCACAAAGTGCTTTGTTACGACAACTGATACATTAAGATGCCTGCAACATAGGGAAGAACTAACATATCTTAGCTTTTATTGTAATTCTACCTTTAACTGTAAGGAAAGGTAACTAAACCTCACTAGAAAATAGGGTAGAGAGTAAATAAAGAACTGCAAAGTAAATATCGTTATAGGTAGTATTAGGGAAAGGTTTATTCAGTAAGCCAGATAGCCTGAAGTTGTATACAGTAGGGAGGGGGGGAGACTGACAATGAAAAGCTGTAGGATTTTAGTAGAGCAAGTATGAAACATAAAATTTCCTAGTAGATTCAACAATAAACGGTATTTATTTATGTTGAGCTGGCAACTGTGGCGCAGAACTAAGTGAAACGCATACGAAACTAAGTTCAGTAACTACATAATCTGATTGAAACAGTGTGCATACTAAGCTCTCCGAACTCGAATAAGGGTTGGAAAAATTATGCAGGCAATGTTTATCGTTACCTTTCCTAGTTGTGTAGTTATGTGGTATAAAAACGACTTTCATTCAGTTCATGTAGTATTTTCCATTAAAATGTAATTATAAAAAAAATATGCTAAAATCACAATCTTTTTAAGCTAGCGATTCTTTAGCGAGTTTCCATTATTAGTGAAATTCAGGTTACAAATTACTGGTAGAAAATTTCATGCCCTTACTTTGTAATTAACCTGGAATTTCCAAAGCTTATAACATGCGACGAAAACCCCTGAAGCTAACAAGAGCTAACAACAGTTAATATCAAACGCCAACAAAAACCAGGATCTGCTATTTACGACCACCGTCATCAGCTACAAAAGCTCCGCTGAAATGATCGACATCATCATTAAGGCAACGGTGCAATTCGAACCCCTTTTTCGAGCGCTAGATGGTCTCAAACTCCCCGGAAAACTCGACGAAAATGATAGTTTGAAAGCTCCCATTTTCCACGGAACTTCGCCTAAAAAGCGCGTAATTTCCCCGAGCGTTAAAATAAGTCAGGGGGTGGCACACACTCGTACGCCCGGAATACAGAGTTAAGTATGCAGAGGGATGATTTGGGGGAGCGGGGTGGGGTTACCAGTACTGTCGAAAGATGAATAATGTATCACCAAAACTGCCAAGTGGGATTTACGAGTCGGCTTTTCTACATTTTACGCATATTTTATGCCATTTTTTTCTTTTTTTTTTTTTGGTGGAGGAAACACTGACAGACTGAACTTTGGAAATGAAAATGTATTCAGAACTGAAATTGAAGAGATATACCGCAGGATGTAATTTCAGGGATCTTATAGAATTTATGACGGTAAAAAGTATGGGTATTTGAAGTTACTAAGGAGATTTCAACGTCGAAGGAAAACCTGTATTGGGAGTCTGCGGAGGGAAGACTCGCAAAAGTACAACTATAGAATGGACTTAAGCTTTAAGACTAAAAATATGGGGCGATTACTATAAAGAAGGGAGTTAAAAAAAAAAACAGGAAGATTTTGAATTCACTAGGACCAAATTTAATGGTAAAAAGGTTGGTCGAGGTAACTTTGTATGGGGATTAGGATATGGGGAGGTACGTATAATGTATGAAACGCTAAAACGAGCTAAGGGTAAGACTACACCTCTTGGAAAGCATAGTATGATGACAGAATATACCAATTTAATCTTTCTGGCTGAAGAAAATGAACACTGAAGAAAGAGGCAGACAATATCACCCCCACCCCCCCTTTGCTTGACTGATGGCTTCAGGAACCAGGGGTGATAAGAAAGCACTGATTATAGATTAAGATGACATAATAACATTGGCACTATAGATGAGGAAGTAAGTAATTATAATGTGCGTATGATGCTACAACTAGAGATAATGATGATATGATGATGAGAGCCGTGACAAACATTTCTTTCGATACAAGTCACAACGTGCAACACGAATTCTTAAGACTAGCATTCGGCCAGATTGTAACTTACGAAAATGGGATCCTTTAAAATTTCACTTTTGGCAGAGAGAGAGAGAGAGAGAGAGAGAGAGAGAGAGAGAGAGAGAGAGCTGTCCAAAATTCCCCATAAAAAAAAGGCAACCTCCCATTTCAAAACCCGGTCTGACATTAAATCCCAAAAACGGTACGTTATTCTCCACCTCAATTGTTCGCCCATTTTCTCAGAGAGAGAGAGAGAGAGAGAGAGAGAGAGAGAGAGAGAGAGAGAGAGCTTTTGGAAACTCGAAAGGTCCAACCGAGATGTGAAAAGGGAGTCCATTCATTCAGGACACTCCTCCTCCTCCTCCTCCTCCTCCTCCACCTTCTCCTCCTCCCTTTTGTCATTGTGAGGTCGCACGGAGAACAATCCTCCATCTATTTTTATGCTCATATCTGTGGATCATCTCTTCGGGTGAATTAGACAAAAAGAGAAAAACGAGAAAGACGTCGTCCACTCTTTTGTTCGTCTTGAGAGAAAAAGGGGTCAGGTTTCAGTCTCGTAATTATTCATATTTCTATTTTTTTTTTTTTCAAATAAAGGAGTTAAAAAAAGAGGGGGCGTTTTTTGTAGTGTGGATAATTAGAGTTATTTCCTCGCAGGAGGAAAAAGGAGGGTGATCACAGGCAGTCTATGGTTGAATGAATATTCATTAGTAATCAGCTCATCGAAGACCCACATATGAAAAGGTACGTGTATTTGGGTCCCTGATTAGAATTCAAAGGCTAATTACTATCCGGGTCACCGTAGGCCTTCTCACACATACGCAGAACGTTGTCAGATACGTATGTGTAGTGGAATGTAGTAGTACCTGTCTGGTAACACTGCGTCCCGGGCTTTAAATAATATCCTATTTCGAATATTAACGGTGTAATTCGCATACAGTAAATTACTAAAACACTTTTCAGTTGCAAATGTACACCCAGATATCCTTTTATTAACCTAAAACTTACACATAGCGTAACTATTTAAAGCCCGGGACGCAGTGTTACCATGCGAAAACACCACAGGCGGATGGACAGATGGAAAAAAAAACAGAGTATAGTAAAAATTGTGCGTTTTTAAATTTAAGTGTTTATACTATATACTGTGTATTTATATAAACATATGTATATATATATAAATATATCTATATCTATCTATCTATCTATCTATATCTATCTATATCTATCTATCTATCTATCAGCTATTAAGGGTCACTACCAGGGCTTGCAGTCTCGCCCAAACTGCTTACCCCTGGGCTGTTCCTTTTAATAGGAAACGGTGTATGATACACATACATACATATATACACATACATATACATACACACACACACACGCACACAAACTTGTTGGCCAAGTCCATAACATCACTGAAGTCCCGATTTCTCCTCTGGCCGCTGGTTCAAATCCACGAGAGGTCGAAAGTATTATCAACTAAAAAAATTCCCTTTCGTTTAACATATACGAAAATATATCAATTCAGAGGTAGAGCGAATTGGATATTAAAGGACATTTGTAGCTTAATGCACACACACGTACATATGTCTATGTGCATGTGTGTGTGTGTGTGTGTGTAATGCACACGTTCAATTACCCAAGAATACAATGATAGGTCCTTGAAGAAATATGCTCACAAACCCATTCATCCACTTAGTTTTTATTTACACTTTCATTCCTCCACTGAATCCAGCCTTATTTATGGTAGGGAGACATGACACATCCACCCTCCTCCAGCAAACCTCTTTGTCCGGCCCGGGTGGGGGCGGGGTAGGTAGGGGGTATGGAGGGTAGGGAAGACATGACACATCCACCCTCCTCCTGCAAACCTCTTTGTCCGGCCCAGGTGGGGTGGGGTAGGTAGGTGGTATGGAGGTTAGGGAAGACATGACACATCCACCCTCCTCCTGCAAACCTCTTTGTCCGGCTCGGGTGGGGGCGGGTTAGTAGGGGGTCGGGAGGGTAGGGGAGGCATGACGGACAGCGCCATCAAACTCGTTGTGTAAATCGTCTTTTCTCGGTGAGCAAAATGCACTCCCATCTGACCCGTAAAAAAATAATGGAAAAAAAAAAAAAAATAAAATAAAACGAAAAACAGTCGCATCATTACGAGAGTTTTGCTTTTTCCTTCCTTCTCATTTTTCGTCTCTTTTTATTCATCCGGAAAATAATTGAAAGCAGAATCTCTGGGCGGGAGTCGACGTCGCGAAGTTTTACGTTTCGTGAAAGTGTCATTATTATTATTATTTTCGTCCTGACCCAGAGGGGGAAGACGACCTCCTCCGACATCGAAGTACGACCTCCCCGCTTTGACGAAGGCTGGGAACAGGATGTAATACATACTGGGGATATACTCGTACGAGAATGAAAACCGATTATCTTTCATAATCAAGTGAAAATAGTCACTGAAATATCAAAATACGAAATGAGTATGGATATACGAACTCAAATTAGTGTAAAGCAACTCAGCCTGGAAATATGTACTTGGAAAACAGCGCATCTTATGAAAACGTTTCGTAAGTACGTCCTATGCAGAAATTAAGTCTTTTATCAAAACCTTTTTGTTTGAAAATACACATTTTTCCTGCTTTAACTAGTACAGAAAATATCCCCATAACCTTCATCGTTATTTTATGTAAATAATTAAAGATAGAATAATCAAATAAGAAATTGCTATGGACTTACAAACTCAAATAAGTACTAAGAAACTAAACCTGAACATATACACAAATAAAAATGCACGTAATGTACAGGAAATTTATATCGCTCAACTAACACCTATTATTTGCAAATTCAAGTTTTCCCTGCTTTATTCAGTACAGCAACTACCCATACAACCCTCTTCGTGTACCTCCAATACTAAATCACTTCCGACTTGGCACCTCCCCATCTCAGTAATCCTTCTTCAGCTCTGGATTTCAGTCCTGCATACAAATCTTCGACTTTAAGCTGAGAGTTCCAGAAATCATCTCAGCCCCAAATGTTATCCTGTAGCATGTGTATAACTGTGCATTAATACAATAGATATCTATGAAAGCCTCCAGGAACAAACTGTTATTCATTACAAACACGTAAAAAATTCGCCGAATTTTTTTGGCGCAATCGAGTCTTCTGTATAGCCATCGCCCTTGAGACTCTCAGCCGTGGCCCATGAGACTTTCAGCCACAGCCCCGTGGTGGCCTGTATTGACACCTATAGTGGTGCCAGACGCACGATCATGGATAACTTTAACCTACCTTAAATAAGTAAAAAAAAAAAACTACTGAGGCTGGAGGGCTGTAATTTGGTATGCTTGATGATTGGAGGGTGGATGATCAACGTACTAATTTGCAGCCCTCCAGCCGCAGTAGTT
>NC_087220.1:41338359-41350859 GCF_015104395.2 Macrobrachium nipponense | reverse complement strand
CATAAAAGAATATTGACTGGAATTGGACATATATGAAACACACACACACACACACACACACACACACACACACACACACACACATATATATATATATATATATATATATATATATATATATATATATATATATATATATACACACGTGCGTGTAGGCTGATTGTTCTACTATCTTTGGTTTTTTATTAGATTACCATATGGCTTCTTAGTAATAATATATATATATATATATATAATATATATATATATATATATATATATATATATATATATATATATATAATATATATATATATATATGTATATCACAAATATGAAACGACATATATGAGTTAATATTTGAATATAAATATATATATATATATATATATATATATATATATATATATATATATAACCTCAGATCAACACTTGCTTTGACTCCAGTGGTGATAACGGCCCAAACACTAGGAGTCCAAACTTATGACAGCCATATTTCATGAAGTAATGGTCAGCACCTAACGCCTTTATAGCTTGCATCTCCCCACGTACTGAAGGAAAATCGCCCGGGTTGGTCATTCTTGATATAATATGAATCATATATCTATATCTATCTATGTGATCTTTGGTGGTAGATTGCTTTACTTGCCCGAAATGTAAAATCAGGACCACCAAACGATTGATCAAAGTCAGAATCGATTCTCATCTGGGTGTCAGTCACAGTACGAGATGTACTTTGAAAACAAAAGAGAACATTGCAGTAAGTGTAAAACATCATTTTCATATAAGGATTTCCACATTGTTACCCAAGCACCGCATGACTCTTCTCTCTCTGTTTTGGAATCGTTGAGAATTAAACAGCTTGTGCCCCAATTCAATGGTCAGACCTCTTCCATAGTTTTATTTATAGCTTAGTTGACGTCCTCCTTACCAAACCAGAGAACGTCATCACTGTATAGCATAGTTTATAGCACTGTTTATAGCATAGTCACTGTTTATAGCATAGTGACGTCTTTCCTTTCCAAACCAGAGAACGTCAGTCACTGTTTATAGCATAGTTTATAGCACTGTTTATAGCATAGTCACTGTTTATAGCATAGTTGACGTCTTCCTTTCCAAACCAGAGAACGTCAGTCACTTTTTAACTCCAGTAGAGATAGGTACTGACTTAAGCATTCTTCCACTTTTTATTTTTTTAATTATTTTTTAGAATATTTAAGCTTTATATTGTTCCATTTCTATTGATAGTATTACTGAGTCTTGTTTTAATTTGTATATTTTACAGCCCTGAAGATGAGGCCCAAAGTCTCGAAAATTTGGATAATAAATAATTAATGCTACGCTGGCTTTGCTCTATCCTACTTATATCTATATATATAGTCTATATATACGTATATATACATACATATATACGTATATATATATATATATATATATATATATATATAATATATATACATATATATATATATGTATAAAACACGAAGCATTGCTTCACTATATACTTTTATACATATGCTTTTATCCATACATAATTTAACCTATTTCAAAACCTCCACAGAAATGTAGTGGATTTAACATCATAGCTTTTATCCGATTCCTTTACTTCAAACACCAACTCACGTAACTTTATCCATTACTCTATTCCTCTTTCAAACGGTGTTCCTACACTCCAAAAATGCCCCGGCCAACATCTGTGAATCTCATTCTTTCACTGGAGACATTCCAGGCGACTTAAATTCCCATTACCTCACAGTTAACTTGCGACAGCATCTTCACCCTTACACAGCGGAAGGCCTAAAGGCAGGCAGCTTTACAAGGCAGTAAACACCATATTCAAAAGGCCATTTCATTCCGGCGGAATAACAGTAATTACAATTTACTGACTGCAAACACCCACGCTACGTATACGGCGCCACTAACTCGCATTTACAGGGCGCTTGGCTGAAATTGTGAAGCGTCTCTCGTCATTCCGCCTCTAATGCTCTTGTGGGAAAGTGAACTGCTTTGGATGGCACTGAATTTTCTTCAGTGTTCAAAATTCTTGGCCTGGTTCACCGCATTTCATTGGAAAGTTGAGACTGGAAGCGATGGGTTTTTAAATTGCATTTGCATGAAAACGCACTCGTGCACGCACACAATTATATACATGAATATATATATATATATATATAATATATATATATATATATTATATATATATATATATATTTATCTACGTATATATAATTACATTTTATATATATATATATATATATATATATATATATATATATATATATATAGAAAGCGCATTAAGAAGGTGACGAATGGCCAAACACCGGGAGTTAATGGAGGTGTGGGTGGTGGGGGTGGTAGGGGTTTGGGGACAGTGGTGTTCGGGCGTGACTGAGAGGATGGTCAAGCTCTGTAAGGTACGCCTAAATCAGGGAAAGGTTCCAAAGGAATGGGCGAATGAACATGAGCAACCTTTATATGGTGGGGGTCAAACTAAAAATGGGTAATTATAAAAGTAAGAATAACAATGTCATGTAACATTCACCAGTTAAAGCCAGTACTTTTAGTATCTCGATAGAAAATTGTAGCGTTTTCTAGGTTTCCATCTTTGAGCATTTAGAAGGGACTCTTTCCCTGCAAGGAGTGGTCGATGGTTTATAAGGCGAGACAGTCAACAGGAGGAAATGCGAGAGCATAGCGTGACTACAATACCAGCGAAGGTTTATGGCAGGATTTTGATTGAGAGAGTAGGACAGATGACTGATGGACGGGTAGGGGAAGAACAGTGCACGTTTAGACAAGAAAGAGGGTGCGTAGAGCAAGAGATTCTTATGAAACAAGTCATGGGGGAAATTGAAAAATGAAAGGGAAAAGAGGGAAAGGAAAGGTGGCGAGGATGTACGTTCTAGATGATAAGCTGTTGAGAGCAACTACAAATTTAATGATGACACTCACTTACGTAGATGGGAGAGTGACTGGACCGGAGAGAAAACGTGCAATTTCTCCAGCACTGGTGAGAATAGCGTAGGGAAAATTGAAAACTACAGAGTTTGAAAATCTTTGCAGAAGGAGAAGCTGAGAGTATGTAAAAGCAAAAGTAAAGTTTTGAGGGTAAATGGAAGCTGAACTATGAGCTAATAAAGGTTACTCTGGAAGATGGACGAAATGAAGACGTTGATTCATTTAGGCATTTGAGAGTAAATATATGATGGTACACTGAGGAAACAAGAGATTCACAGAATTAGCTAAGCAAGGCACATCCAACGAAGCCAAAGTGGAAATGTTTGAAAGGAATGTTGATCTATCCATCCTTTATAGAAGAGAGGTTTTGATGTAGAATACAAATGGAAGCTGTTCGGACGAGCTTGTGTAGTAAAATTGCCGTAATAATGATGTACATATGTAGAAGTGGGAGAAAAGTTAGTGTAGGTGAAAGAATGTATACGAACCTTTTGAGATGGACTGATCAAATAGGAAGAATGGGAAAGGATAGGCTGGTGGAAATTGAATAATTGGGAGTGGTAAGAAGGAAGAGGAGCAGAACGCCTAGACGGGTATGAAAAGGAGGTTCTTTAATATCCAGGAAAAACCAAAATCGTGGAAGACCGAGGAGGAACTAGGCAATAAGTGTCAGAAGCTTCCACAAGCAGTAGCTAATTTTGTGGAAGATTTCTGCACACGGGGTTTATCCACTATTCAGCAGTTAAAGTATGAATATGGCATCGACTTGTGATGATTTTTCTCCGAAGCGACACATTTTATGAGAGAGAGAGAGAGAGAGAGAGAGAGAGAGGAGAGAGAGAGAGAGAGAGAGAGAGCAATTATAAAATTTTTACGTACTTCACACGACCAACTCAAAACGAGTCATTATTATTCAGCAGCAAAGAGCACACACAGATAAGAGGGTAAGGAGGAGGAGGAGGAGGAGGAGAAGAAGAAGAAGAAGAAGAGATGAAAAATAGACACATTCAATTCTTTCGTCCAAAGGCCCTCCTCTCTCCTCCCTCCCTCCCTCCCTCCCGAAACTTTCTATCACTTGAAGTAAGTCCTCTAAGATACGAAGATCCTCGAGTTTTCGGAGGAGATCACAAAACTCATCCTTTCTCCTCCCTCCTTTATCATGAAAGGCCACTTGGAGGAGGAGGAGGAGGAGGAGGAGGAGGAGGAGGAGGAGGTGAGGAGGGCACAAGAGCGTAGCAAAAGTAGACAGGAGGCATAATGTGCTTTAATAAGGAAGATGGGGATAATGAAAGGTAATAGTCTTAAAATATAACTGATATCTATTTTTGATTTCTCTGAGTGTCTTGCTCAGGCTAGTAAATACTTTAAGCATGTTTAAGTCGGGCAATGATGTGTCTGGTCAGTAGTCGTAGAGGTGACCAATAAGAGTTAAACTGCCATCGGCACATAAGAGAACTGAAGATTCACGTAGCGGGGGCTAGCAACCTCAGTTTGTATATATTTGCTGGAAACGGGATGGGTAACAACCACCGACGACAGATAAAAAAATCTAATCAATAATTATAAAAGACATATGGTAAATTCATGAAAATATGCATCAGCATAAGTATTTGACATAATTTTAGTTTGTAAATATGCGCGATATGTAGGCTATTAATACAATATTTACATAAGGTCTACTTTTTAACTCGACTGTAAATAAACAATAAAATGATCAAGATGACGCAAATGCCTGTGTTGTATACATGCACACACGCACAAAGACACACTGCCTCATATGACACATACGTAAGACCCAGACACACGCGCAATGCAACGTGAAATGATGACAAGAGAATTTCGACACCTCCGAACACAAGCTGCACCGAAGCCCAGACCGAACAGGGCCCGAGTGTCACTCCAGAACTCCTCCAAAGAAAAAACATTTGTATGAAACGAGTATCATCGCCCCAGCACCGGGGAAATGTCTACGAAGTTCACGCCCCTTGTCTCGCAAGGCTTAGGAGAAGTTTTTCTTCCATCTTTTTGAATTTATTTCTGTGTTAATTAGGAATTTTTCTTGGACTTTCTGAAAGGTTCGCTGGGGCTATTAAGTGCTCTTTGGGTCGCCGAGTCAAAGTCGAGTTTGAGTCGAGTCTGAGGTCGTTCAGAAACTTTTCGTGTTATGAGGAGAATGGAGAGGGGCTTCGACAACTTACATTTGCCCTCATGCACGCATGCGCCCGTGTACACAAACGCAACCGAAGCTGACGCTCTGAAAGCGCATCCTAAGGTTCTCCTGACTTCCCTTCGAGACTAACTGCAATAACTTCTGCTTTTTACTGGTCATTTCGGAATGTGGTCTCTTCCCATTTGGCTGTCCACCTTCTTTAACTCTTGTCTTATTCCTCTGATTAGTAACAAAAATCCCCTGCCATCAGTCTTACACAAAGTCAAGGATGCACAATGTTGTCTGATTAACACAGATAATAATAATAATAATAATAATAATAATAATAATAATAATAATAATAATAATAATAATATATAATAATAACCAACAGTTTCATAAAAAAACAAGTGGTTTCTCCTAATGAGCAAGGCTACAAATAAAAAAAAGGCTTGACAATATTTACTGTCATATTCAACTTCTAACTTCCGAACCCTGGTACAATAAACTTCCACAGCGCCAGGCCCTTCCTCCACCAACGTCTCTCTCTCTCTCTCTCTCTCTCTCTCTCTTAAAGGCCTTACTCAACCCAGCCCTCGACAAAAAAGTAAAAAAAAAAAAAAAAAAAAGAAAAGAATTAAATAATAAAAAGGATGTATCAACTATCTTTCATTAACCTGAGCCTGAAATAAGGAAAAGTAAAAATGGAGTTGACTCCAAAAGCACAACAGAAGCAGGATAAAAAACTGGAAAGCCTATTATTAGTAAGGGAAAATGAACTCCATCGTAAAAGAGAAAGAGGTACAGCATTACGGCCTGCTCTATGAGCAAGAGCCCGTGCTGGCATGAGGCCAGCTAGATCTAAAACAACAACAACAACAACAGGTACAGCTGATCTCAATAGTAAATGAGTCATTTTCCCTTCTGCTACAGTCATCATCAAATGAATCCCCCAGGGACTGACGTAATTTCATTATTACCTTGTGTATGGAATTGTCACAACGACAGCCGCAGTAATTGCAAGCAATTTCCATGTTACCCGGAACTGACGCTTTGACATGACCTCTGTAGTTTTTCCCCAGTGACTTGAGGGCAGCGGATTTAATGCGTCTCATTGACATTTGGATAAACCGGGTGGGGAGAACCTATCATGGCGGTTCTGGCTCAAGAAACACGAAATAAGAAAATAAAAAGGAGATTTGTCATAGCATTTGTCAGATGAAGTAGACTGAAACTATCACCCTGACATTCAAGTTAACTATTTAGGGAAACAAGTGATAAACGCAGCGATCTCGTGAAAATCAAGTAAAGTAGATAACTGAAGATATTATGATTTAATATCGGCAACTAAAACATCAGTAAAAACTCAGAACCAATAAGACAAATAAGTGTAAGTAAATAAGTAACAAAATATCGAATCAATTTTATGAATTCATTCTCCAGTCGAGGAATTTATTAAAACTTAAAAAAAAGGGGAATGTCTTGCTAACACAGTAACACGTTATATGTGCAGATGGCATAACTTTTAACGTAAGAAGCATAAAATAAACCTTAAAACATATTCTCAGCATGATGAATTTGCTAAAAATTTAAAAACATTACCGATTACTTCAATACGGCCAACGAATTTATACTCGAACTCGAGAATATTGGAAAACATTATCGGAAATGTCGTAAAAATATACATAATGATTCCAAGTATAAATTGCCTTGTATTTCATGAAAAAAAAAAAAACTATTAAATATGCTACGCACTTGAGTACGATAAATCCAGCGAAATAAAAAGGTAAAACGTGTCTTCGAGCACTTTGAAATAAAAACAAATTCACTAGAGAGAGAGAGAGAGAGAGAGAGAGAGAGAGAGAGAGAGAGAGAGAGAGAGAGAGAGAGAGAGACGAAAGCTATCCATGAGAAGCTTAGCATCATCAATATCTCTCAGAATGACTAGGCCATTAATTAGGCGAGGGTTAGAGACGCGCATTTTCAAAGCAGGGAAGTAATTACTGCCTTCGTAACGTTATATTATTGTTAACGATTCCTTGCGCGGTAACACATAACCATGCACTTATTGGACTAATACTCTGTTTTGTATATGGTTGAAAATATTCACTGCATATTAATTTATAATTTACAGTTAACAATTCTTCGGGGATCGATTACTTATATATATATACTTTATATACTACACACGCGCACACACACATACGGACTACTACCAGTATTGTGGAAATCGCCTGCATCTTCTGTCTTTCCTAGAAATGACGATTTTCAGGCCTTTAACAGACTGGTCTACCACCTTCTCTGGGTTAAAGCTCCTTTTTTTTTATTCCTTATTATTTTTGTTGTTTAGTTTCTATTTTGAATATTCTTGGTCAGATTTCCTACCCCGACATGCTTTGAATTTAAGGGAAGAACACGGCAACTCTAATATGGCAAAGTTTGAGGAAACAGTAGACGAAGTAAATGTTATCTACCTGAAATATTCGTTCCGTGTATAAAATGGTTCCAATTTAAAATGATCCAAAAATAAACGTTTTGATCATAATGCCGTGTAAAGTTAAACGATACCATCTTGCACCGTTTCATAAACTAAACGTTTCTAACATGTGAGGATTCATAAAGAAAACGTTTCAAGGTAAAGTGCTTTGTGTTTTGCACGTCAACTGATTTCCAAGTACGTGTCATCAACTTGAAACGTTTCGTATACAAAACGAGGATTCATGCGTATAGTATCCTCAGCATACTGCGATGTAGACGTAAAATTTGTCAACAAGAAACGTTTCATATACTAAACATTTTAAGAGGATCCAGATATAAAAAGTTTCAAACACAATGAAATCAGTACAGAAAACGTTCTGAACACGAATTGTCTCCATAACACAACTTCGACAGTCAAACGTTGCGTATCAAAAATATTTTATCACCTCTTCGGCAATCAAACGTTTTGTACACCGGAAATATTTTCAATACCTCTTCGGCAGTTACACGTTTCGTACAGGTAAAACATTTTAGTGCCTCTTCGACAATCAAACATATCCTACAGGGAAACATTTCAGTGCCTCTTCGACAATCAAGCGTTTCAAACGGGAAAACTTTTAGGTGCCTCTTCGACAATCAAGTTAAGTACAGGAAAATATTTCAGTGCCTCTTCCAAATCAAACATTTCGTACAGGAAAACATTTCAGCGCTTCTTCGACAAGCGTGTCGTATGGGAAAAAATATTTCAGTACCTCTTCGACAATCAAAAGTTACGCACATGAAAACGTTTCAGAACCTCTTCGACCATCAAAAGTTACGTGCAGGAAAACGTTTCAGTACCTCTTCGACAATCAAAAGTTACGTGCAGGAAAACGTTCCAGTACCTCTTCGACAATCAAAAGTTACGTGCAGGAAAACGTTTCAGCACCTATTCGACAATCAAAAGTTACGAGCAGGAAAACGTTTTAGTACCTCTTAGACAATCAAAAGTTACGAGCAGGAAAACGTCTCAGTACCTCTTCGACAATCAAAAGTTACGTACAGGAAAACGTTTCAGTACCTCTTCGACAATCAAAAGTTACGTGCAGGAAAACGTTTCAGTACCTCTTCGACAATCAAACGTTTCAGTACCTCTTCGACAATCAAGACTTACGTACAGGAAAACGTTTCAGCACCTCTTCGACAATCAAGACTTACGTACAGGAAAACGTTTCAGCACCTCTTCGACAATCAAAAGTTACGAGCAGGAAAACGTTTTGGTACCTCTTAGACAATCGAAAGTTACTTGCAGAAAAACGTTTCAGTACCTCTTCGACAATCAAGACTTACGTACAGGAAAACGTTTCAGCACCTCTTCGACAATCAAAAGTTACGATCAGGAAAACGTTTTGGTACCTCTTAGACAATCGAAAGTTACTTGCAGAAAAACGTTTCAGTACCTCTTCGACAATCAAACATTTCGTTCGGGAAAACGTTTCAGTACCCTTTCGACAATCCAACGTTTCGTTCACCGGAAACATTTCAAACACTCGATCATCTTTTCCCGGGCTCTTTCTCCAGCTTGTCTCTCCACAACCGAAATGGCTTTGAAGCAGGAGCATTTTTGTTCGTTGGAGTCCCTTTTGTTAGAAGCAACGTTGAGTGATTAGTTCCATTTGCTTGAAAAAAAAAAGAATCTTTTACTCCTCCCAGTATTTCGTCCTCTGGGAAATTTGGATTTATGCTTTTTAGAAAGTCTGTTCTGTATCTCTTATGACAGGAGCTTTGGTTAAGTCTATTTCCGTGATTAGTTCTGTTTTGCCTTTTTTGTGATATTTTATTTTGTACGATTTCAACTTTAGTTATCATTCCATCTCACAGGTGATGCATTGCAAAAATTTCAAATATTTTACTAACATGCAACTCTTGCGAGATTAAACCATTATTAACATAGAGCCGACGAAAAAATATTTATAAATAAACATTATGATTACTGTAATCAAACAAGTCTTGAAATAAAAATTCGATATACATCGTTCCTGTAGTGGATATGATCAATTATTTCAATGTAAAATGACTGATATTCTGTTATCAGAACCATTACTCTCTCTCTCTCTCTCTCTCTCTCTCTCTCTCTCTCTCTCTCTCTAAGCGAATATCTTGAAGAGGTAATCCGCACTTTGGTGTAAACAGTCGCAACAAAATCGTGTATGACGTCGGTAGATCTCTCTCTCTCTCGACGTTAATATCCTCGTGGATCTTCCACAAGAATGTAAACAAATTATGTATAATTACTGAGATCTTCGTCATCCATCTAATTGCTCTTCGAGACCCTGCTGGCCAACCCCGGGTCGGGAATCCTGCCGTTTTATCTCGCCCTCCGCAGTAACCATGGCAACGCTTCCTCCAGTTATTAGCTCCGTCGCTTTCTTTATCTCGCATATATTTCCCTTTCGTTATCGCTCGCAATAATTTGTTGCCCTGGATATTATGGATGATGAATTTCAGACTCTCTCTCTATCACATATCAGATTTTTTATTTTTTTTGTATTTTGTTTCTACCCATTTAGATATTACATACTTATGAATTTTCTATTTCTTTATACTAATGCTGGTATTTTTTCACATTTGAATATTGCGTTATCTTTTGAATATTACACATTTCTGGAGTTACTCTCTCTCTCTCTCTCTCCTCTCTCTCATAGCGGGGCCGTGTAAATTATGTAGGAAACGTATTAGGAAGAGAGAAACGAATCATTTATAAATCTGAAAATCAATTGATGCAATAACGTCAAAGCTTCGCAAGAAAACGTTTTGGATGAGTAGATAATCATATGTTGAAAACGTCTCGCAAATTTGACGTTATATAGTATGTTTTCATGTCACGCATTTTTTGGAATATATGTAAATGTATAAACGTTACGCATTTAAAAAAAAATAATACATATCTCTATCTAAAAGGATCAAAGCCTTTAAAAACACCCACGAAGAAATCATGTTATAAACGTCTACGTGTAAAATTAAATGGGGTTGAAACAAGTATTGTGTAATTTTCAAATACCTTTCCTCCTATGAATAAACACTTTACTTACATAACCGTGAAAATAAATGTACTAAAATATCAACTAGCGTCACGTTTGCAGCAGTGTAATCGGGTCCCACAAACATATCCTGTGTTATCCATCATGTAAAATATTTCTCGATCACCGAGACTGCGACTGACGTAAAGCTAGCAACTGCGACGCCATAAAATCCATCCGTGATGCCAAAGGACGATGTCTTTGAGTAGAAGCAGTCCAATCCCATCTTTGCTTAAGGTAAGAAGAACCTTTACGATATTTGCAAGTGATCGCTGGACCAACGGTTATTGCCGTTTGAATTGCTATTTTGGGGGAATGCGGTCGTTAAACAGCTTTGTATACGATCAGGTGAAGTGAAATGACCGCTTTATAAACATTACGAAAAATGAAAAATCAAACTATTATAATTTTCTTCCCTGATTCATGATGACTGCCAAGCTATTGCGGATTGTGAGGGATTCGATACCTTCCTTTTGGAATCTTTCTGGAATACCTGATGGGATTCAGTTAAACCTGAATCTTTTTGGAATGTTTCAGAGCTACCTGCTTTACGCACTTTAACTTTCCCTAATCGTGTTAAGTATATTGGTAATATACGTTGGATCTAAAGCAGTATTATTTGTAATGCTCTGGTAGCGAGGCATTACACTAACTGCAGTTTCACGGACCTAGTCTTTGCATGAAATTCTCAATGAAACAGCTATTTGTGTATTCTTATAAACCGAACTTCAATTAAAGTAAGACAAACCATGCTATTAAATCTTCCTTAGCTTCCAAAAATCAGTTTCATCGGAAATTCCTGACGTCTTCCAAAGCACTTCCATTCTCGGAAGTGCTCGGGAATTCATCCTCCCAATATTTCTCCACACCACAGAGCCTCTGAAAACACTCAACTCCCCACCTCCCTGACCACATCATTAACCACTGCGTCACATCACTCGCCCTTACGGCGGTCATTTGCCATAAGTTTTCGATCCTCTTGTCTGTCCCGAAAAGTCCTCCTGGCGTCGGCTTCTTCACTGGTCGATCGGAGGATGTTTACAACTGTCGTAACGTCTCATATTTTTCAAGGCCTTTCAAGGCACCCGTTTTTTAACACTGCCAGATTTCCAAGCATCCAACACGCAGCAGGTCCCAACCCCCACCCCCCAAAAACACTTCTTCCCCTTCTTCCCCACCTCAAGCATCTTCCAGCCCTCATGAATTCACCCCACCTCAACCCCCTCCACCCACAACCGAACCTCCCACATATTCCCCCTTCTCAAGAAATCATTCTGTCTCTTTTTCTCTCTACTCTTTTTACATCTTTCTCCATTCTCCATAAAACTGCCTCTTCTGTTTTATTCTCTCCTCCTCCTTCTCTTCCTCCTCCTCCTCACCCCTGAGTGTTGCCTCTCTCCTCCTTCGAGCAGGACGACGAGGGAAGGCCGTGTTTGAATACACAACCACTCAAACGAGTGTTTGACTTTTGCCTTGGAGCACCTCTCAGACTTAGCCGGAAAGACCAGTACTCAAACAAACTAATACTTAGCGGTCCCTCTCCCTCAAAAATCCTCCTCCTTCACTTTCCTCTCCTCTCTCCACCCTTTCCTCTCCCTTCTCTCACTCCAGCCTTCTCTCCCTCTTCCTCCTCCAGGGCAAGTCACAAACTCCTTTCCCGACCTCCCAAAAACTTTCACCAGGATAGTGGGAGGGGAAGAAAGGGGAAGGGGGGAGGGGGGAGGGGACGGGACGAGGAAGGGAAGGGAGGGAGGGGGAAGGACACAAGGGAAGGGAAGGGATGTGATGGGGTTGGGGAACGGGGAGAAGGTTGAGTAATCTTTCAACATTCCTCACTCTTTCAAGCCTCGAACCCAAAGTATGTTTCAAAAGTCTCA
>NC_087220.1:41315859-41333359 GCF_015104395.2 Macrobrachium nipponense | reverse complement strand
TTGAGAAGCTCAAGCGAAGGTACAATGCATCGCTACCCTCACACTATTCTCCTTGCATTATAGTACCATTCGATCTTGTTGATTTTTTTTTTTTATAATAAGTGGAGCCTCTTCTTTCTTTCAGTATATCCCTTTACTCTCTCGTACTTCTTCCTAATGAACACCATATTCTTTGGAAGCTTGAATTTCAAGCCAGTGACCCCGCGGGCTTTTTCCATATGAATAGGCTTCATCCTCTGAATATCAATATTAAAAAAAAATTATATTTAACCTCCTTGTCGATATTAAAACGAAAATGACGCTATTACCTACAGAAAATGCACCAACACCCGTCTCCCCTCAAGAAATAAACAAACAATAAAATGGAAAGAAGATTGTAATTAACATCATAAAAAATGTGTCATGAATAATCTAAACGTCTAAGAAACTTCCTAATATTACCACTTCAATTTGCCATAAAAAACTCCTTAACATTCCGACTATGTCACATCCTATGTAAAATCTTTAATATAATGATAATTCTCTTCATAAGGAAACATTTGCATACTAATTCTAATCATAAGAAATCTCTAATGTCGCGAAAACATCAATCATAAGAAGGAGTCTGTAATATAACGATAATTCTCGTCATAAAAAGAAACTAGTAATTCTAAAATAGATAGTAAGATAGGAAATAAATATGCAATATCACTACAGTTTTACATATAAAAAGGAATCTGTAATATTTCGATAATTCTGATCATAGGGGATCCGTAACATCACGCCTATATCCTAAATATCATAAATACGTTTTCAATATTCAGAGGAAACAAGAATATTAGAAACATAAAACATTTATAAAATGCATGATATCACGACTCCCCAAAACACCAAACGTAACAAACTCCGAAGCAGATGCGACCACGAGAGGCCGAAAAAAGGAAAATTGCCCGAAGCTGAAGTGTCGTGTCTACAAACACACCTTCGCTCTCTTTCACCTGAGCTCTTGCCACTTCATAAAACGGAACTGCGGGGGGTCTATACGCCATAAATTGGGTGGGAGACCGACATCCGATGAAGGTGGTGGAGGAGGAGGACGAGGAGGAGGAGGAGGAGCAGGCCATATAACTTGAACATAAGCGCTAAATGTTGGGCTAATCCATATATCACATCGATGGAGTCAGTTATGAACATCCAGTCATAAGGGGAGGCAGAATGGTGGATGGAAGAGAGGGGTCTACAAGATGGAATGATGGGAAGGGGGATGGGGAGGGGTTGGGGAGGAAATATAGGGCGGTAGGAGGGAAGGAAGAGTTACATGGGACGGGAAGGAAGGAGGGGAGACGGAAGGAATGGAGGTAATAGATCGGGAGGGGTGGGAGGAGGAGGGGCGCGCTCGGTTTGTTTACCTCCCAGCCGATATTGGGTGGTACTTTACTCCCAGGCTCGTCAATTTTGCAACCCGTGTTGTACTTTATGGGATGGGGGCTGCCGTGGGCGCTCTTGTGCTTCGGGTCTTTACAGGCCGCCTACATCAAAAGGCACTGATGCCGGGCGGATAACAAGTGGGGCGTTGAACGAGAGAGAGAGAGAGAGAGATTTTCCTTTTTTTAAGGTGGGAATTCTTTTTACCTGTTGCATAAAACTGGGAGACAAAAGGAGCCGATATTCATGGGCAGTAAGTATTCCCAGGCCTTAGCGTTGTGGCTGCGATAAGGAAATTTTAGGAGGTTGCAAATAATGGAGTTTTAGGGGGTGGTAAAATGCATCTTGGGAGGTGCAGAATGCGCGCATGAAGATTTTTCCCGCCATAAATATGTGTAAATGATTGTGTGGGTATGTAAGAAACATATTATATAGGCATGGATGCATATAAAATACACACATACATGATACATACACACATATATATACATAATATACGTATATAGAAAAGAATAGAAAAGAGTATAGGCCAGATGCCAAGCGCTGGTAACAATAAGGGCAGTCAGCACTGAAAGGGAAATTGAGAGTAGAAAGGTTTGAAAGGTGTAACAGGAGGAAAATCTGGCAGTTGTTGCACTATGAATCAATTGTTAGGTGAGGGCGGAAAGTAGCAAGGAAAATAGAGAATATGAACGGATGTGCAGTAACAGGAATGAAAGAGGTTGCAACTGGGGGCGGAAAGGACCACATGGCAAAAGAACTTTAAGAATAAAAAATAAAATAAAATAAATAATAATAATTAAATAATAATAATAATAATAATAATAATAATAATAATAATAATAATAATAGTGATTGCTGCCTCAGCTGCATTAATTTTATAAAGGTTCTTCTCTATTTTTCTAATTATTGTTTTCTCATTGTTGCTTAAACTGGTTTAAGCAACAATGAGAAAACAATAATTAGAAAAATAGAGAAAAATAGAGAAGAACCTTTGCAAAATTAATGCAGTTGAGGCAGCAATCACTTTTAATAAAACATTTTTAAAAGAGGGTTTACTTCCAGCATACACTAACCTAATAATAATAATAATAATAATAATTTAACTTTACCCCGTTAGAAGTTGGCCCCATAGGGTGTTTACCCTTTAGGTATTCAGGAAATCCCTTTAGGATGAAGTTGCAAGCCTCGCACAGCTAGAAGTTTTTCCTAGCATAATTCAGCACAATCAAGTTATCTGCCTTGAAGGGAAATAACCTCTTAATTATAATTACCATAGAATGGAGAGAACGCACATTTTCCTGACCATATCAAAGCAACTGTGTATAATGTAGGGCCATTTAAGCAAACTATTAACAGCAACTCTATTAACAAGGCGTGATCCAACCTCCAGCTTACTCGGGGTGCGTGCTAAAATCAACGGTCAAATAGAGCATTGTTTCACCAACGAAAATGACAATAAATGCGCTCTATTTTATTAGAAATAATTTTTCTGTACTGTTTAACATGCAAATTATTTATTTTTTGCATTGATTCTGATAAATTAATCATTCATATCCTATCCTAAAATTCCTGTATCTTTAACTTCCATACCCCCCCAGCAAGAACAACAGCAGCAAGAACAACAACAAAAACAACCGCAACAAAGTAATTCGTAGGCTTACTCTCCGAGTATGCGAAAATCGTTTCCAATCATGTCTTTCATCAACCTGCGATTCTTCTCTGTAATCAGTCACTCATTCACTGCCTTTTCTTTCAATTTTTCGCTCCCTTTCTGTATGAACTTGATTCTCTTCTCAATGAATTCCTTTCATTATTCTTAATTCTCTTTTCATTCTAATTCTCTCATTATCCTACCATCCTAATTTCCTTCTGTACTCAGTCTTTCATTTCTCCCTTTACATTATTCATTTTCGCTCTCCTCTCATCTTCCTCTACTCTGCTATCATTCTTCTCTCCTTTTTTTCCATTTTCATCAAGATTCCTTTTTCTTGCAAGTCATTTGAATATTCTTTCTCATCCTTTTTATTCTTCCCTCTCAGTACTTATACTTGATCTCCTTATTCGTCTGTTCACCGCATTTTGTTTCAGCTTTTTCTCTAATTCTTTGTCATCCTTTACTAGGTATTTAAAAAAAATATATAGTTCCTTTTTTCCCTCTTATATACTCGTCCTTACGTACCTGCTCCCTATCTCACCCTTAATGATTCTTCCTCTTATCTTAAGCCGTTTACTTATTCTCCTTTTTCATTCTCACCCTCTTTTACTCCTACCATTCTTTATTTTGCCACTTTCCTTTTTAACCCTTTTTCAACGTTTTTTCCCCTTCTCTTTACTCTCATTTCTTCTTCGTCCTATTCCCCTCACTATTCCTTCCATTTCCTTTCTAACCGTCTTCTATTCTTTTCTTCCAGGGGCAATTTCACATTTCCTTTCACACCTCCGTCCCTCTATTCTTGGGGCTCTTTTCCCTAAGGGGCTCAATACATCACCGTGAAATGTAAGTTTCCCTTCTTCTTACACACACCCACACACACACGAACGCACACACACACACACACACGAACGCACACACACACACACACACACGAACGCACACGTCTGCCAGCTACTTTCATCTTAAGGTGTTTGAGTGGGTTCTTCACAGTTTTGGGAAATTTCTGAATGATAATTAATTAAAAATGGCACGTGGAATCGATGTATTCTTGAGAGATTTTGAAATTGGTATACTCTTAGAAGTGTTACACACACACACACATACACATACAACGTTTTCCTACTACTCTCATCTCAAGGTGTCTTGAGTGAGTCCTTCACACTTTTGCGAATTTTCTGAACCATAATTAATTCGAAATGGCGTTTGAAATCGATCGAACTTATAGAGCGTCTGACACCGACTGGTGCAAGCGTTTGAATTTCACGCATTCTTACAGCCTTTAAATTCGGTTTATTCACGACAACGACGGTGTTTGAAAATGGCTGATTTGTAAAAGTCTTTGCGTGAATTTTGCCCCTTCACAAATGCACCTGGACTGCGCTTGTTCAAAAATCCGTTTGAGTTGTTGAAAATTCGAAATTGCATTTGCAATCCATTTATCGCTGAAATATTTTATTTATTCGGAAAAGCACGTTGAGTTTTGTACTGACAACAACGTTTGAATTCTATTTTCTTTGAAACAAGAGGTTGAAGGTTATTTATTAGCAAGAGCCCTTGAAGTTTATTAAGTAACAAAATACTAATAATTAGGAGGTATGCATAAATATGGTCTTAATCCTAACATAACTTTTTCACAATTACTAATTCGGTTGAAAATATTACTTCAGTGTGATTACTTTATATCCACAAATGCTTTAACAAAAGATTTTGATAGTCGTTCTTAATAATATTCTCGATCTTTTTTTTTTTCATAGATATCCTACTGAACAATTTGATGAGCGTCTCAATCAATTATCCGTTCAGCACAGTTTGATAGGCAATAGTAATGAAAAGGAATATAAAATCTAGATCAAACGCCAAGTATGGGAACCTATGATGTCATTCAGCGCTGAAAAGGAAATTGACAGTAAAAGGTTTGAAAGGTGTAACAGGAGGAAAACCTCAAAGCAGTTGCACAATGAAACAATTGTTAGGAGAGGGTGGAAAGCAAGATGGAAGAGAGAGAATATAAAAGGAATGAAAGGGGTTACAGCTGGGGGCCGAGGGGACGCTGCAAATAACCTTAATGAATGCCTATAGTGCAGCGCGTGAGGTGCACTGACGGCACTAACCCCATACGGGGATCAATCTTATGGAGGCTCACACTATCGCTGGGCAAAATTCTGTAACTGTTCTAACCAGATACTCAATCGGTAATCATCTACCCATTAGCTCATTTTTGCACAATACAATCAACTACTCAGTGGATTATAAAAATCACTCTGCGGTGAATTATCATAATTGTTTCGTGTGTAATTTAATGACACCTGCGCAACATTCAGTGATAGTTCTCGGTTACGACACTTTAATTTTGCGTTACGGCGAACAGAACTTCATTTAGCAGTTAAATGAACACCATTCGATTCAAATTCGGGGCATAATCAATATACCACTTAATATACGTCACTTAAATATATTTGTTCATTTTATTGGTCAGAGAGAGAGAGAGAGAGAGAGAGAGAGAGAGAGAGAGAGAGAGAGCTACTTCACCACAGACCACACATTACAGCAGCGGAAAATTACAACAGTGCGATAAAAAAAAATCCCGTCAATACCCGGAAAAAAATCTCTCTCTCTCTCTCTCTCTCTCTCTCTCTCTCTCTCTCTCTCGTCCCACGGGATTTTTTCCTCCCAAGTCCTGAAGCGTAACCTCCTTTCAGGCAGAGGAAACGCTGGATTTCACGACTGAAAGGAATCCGCTGGCAATTTTCGAACGCCGTTCAAAACTCCCTTTCAGTGACTTCGTTCTTTGCGACGCCCTTCACAGAGTTCAGCTTAATTAATAATAATAATAATAATAATAATAATAATAATAATAATAATAAATAATAATAATAATATTATTTTCATTATTATTATTATTATTGGAGCAACAAATCCACAGTTATGTATGAGTACTATATTTAAAGATAAATCTGTACAGCTCTCTAGCTTTCGGGAATCTGTTTGATTCCCATTTTCAATGGAGCAGATTCCCGAAAGATCTCTGTGCTGATTTATCGTTACATATATATACATATGCACAACCGAGGATTTGTCTCTCAATTTCAAGACTCATTCTATTATTATTATTGTTATTATACTAGGATGGCATCTGGTTAAAGACTGAAAATCTTAAGGGATACTAATTATGCAACAAAACTTTTACTCATCACAGTAAAGAAAAACACTCAGTGGAGGGTTGTGAATCCCTTGGGAGAGGAAATGCCTAATATTTGGCGGATGAATCTTTGCCTCTTGAGGACAATGACACCCATGAATCATGTCAGTATATTTACTCAAGACATAACCGAGGTGGTAGTATGCGAAGCAGCTTGGAAACTGATGTCCTACTTCTGTGCTAAAGGTTTGAGGAATAAATACATTGCATCTCAAAGCAAAGGCGGGCCTTGTAAAGGGTTGTGGACCCCTTGATGAGTGGAAATGGCCCTTAAATATCAATAGCCATTCATTAATTTAGTTCTTTGTAAATTCCTTTGCGAGCATCTTTTGATCTTTTTATTTAGAATGAGAGAGAGAGAGAGAGAGAGAGAGAGAGAGAGAGAGAGAGAGAGAGAGAAGACGTGACTACAATCCATAAAAGGAATATTTTGCAAACGCAACTAAAATCCCATCCGAGAGAGAGAGAGAGAGAGAGAGAGAGAGAGAGAGAGAGAGAGAGAGTCGTACCATTATTACAAATGCACACATCACACACACTCACACACCTCATTATACTGATGACAGAGAAACAAAAGAGATGAAATATGAAAACGACTTCGAGCGCAGAAAACTTCATTCCTTTCATCCCAAATGTGTAACCTCCACTTCGGATAGAAAACGTTGGATTCCACTTTCAAAAGGATATGAATATTCTCTGAAACGTTTATGATAATCATTCAGGAAAGGCAGTGTTGAATTTCAGTCTCAAACGGAGAAGAATATTCTTTCAAACGTTTAGGAAAACTGTTTAGGAAAGGAAACGTTGAATCTCATACTCAGAGTCACTTGAATGTTATTTAAAACGTTCAAGAATGTCCCTTCTGAAAAAAGAAACGTTCAACTTATTTCTCAATAACACACAATGTTCAACGAAACGTTTACGAAAACCATTTCGAAAAAGGAAAGGTTGAAGCTATAGGGAATTTATCATATCTTCGGGGCATTTGAAGCTTTATGTCATATCATGACATTAGCAGTTATACTCCCTGGGCGCCCAAAACTTAAAAATAGGATACCAATGTTTCTTTAATCAAACAAACCTGTCAATAAAATGAGAGAGAGAGAGAGAGAGAGAGAGAGAGAGAGAGAGAGAGAGAGAGAGAGAGAGAGAGAGAGAGAGAGTCTTTCTGAAGTCTATTTTAAAATTCTCCTCATATCAACGCATAAAAACTAAATCACAAATTGCATAAAAATACATTTCTTTGCTTCCTGCCATACACGAAAAAAACGTTAAATTCCAAGGTCAAATAACAACACGGTTTTCAAAACTTTCCTTGAAACGATCCATGTAACTCTTATTGAGTTTTACGACCGTAACGAAATTATATTTAATTTGAAGATGAAACGTTCGTATTTTTGTCAATAACAGTATTCCAATAACGTTTCTAAATTCGAAGAATGCAATAATTAATCTGAAACATTTCGCAAAGAATGCAAATTACTGAATGTGTGCCTGAGAGAGAGAACATGCAATGGCATAAAAGCACAAAAGAAAAATGGTAAAAAATGAGAGAGAGAGAGAGAGAGAGAGAGAGAGAGAGAGAGAGAGAGAGAGAGAGAGAGAGATGCACTCCTTTATTTTTAACAAAGGTTCATCCTCCTGACGCTAAAAAAAATCAACAAAAACGCAAGACTTTTTTTTTTTTTCAACCTCGAAGCGTATCCTCCTCCATTGACGCAACAAAATGCTGAGTTTCCCAAAAGAACATTAACTTTTTTTTTTAAAACGTTTCTTACAACCGTGGATCGCCTTTGATCTCCGAATTCCTCTCATGAGATTCAAGAGGAGTAAAGATTATGCTTAATTACATGACAAGGGAGTCTGTGAATGACGCGGTATTGGGTTTGACATTAAACTTCATTCAACTCTTTGTAGTTCAAGGTAAGAATGAATTATGCTTTACTTAAAGATAACCTAAAGTTATATTTACTCGATTTATTGGCTTCATTTCAAGTTAAGAATGAATTAAGGTTGATTAAAGATAACCTAGAGTTATATTTACTGGATTTATTGGTTTCTTTTCAAGTTAAGAATGAATTATGCTTAACTTCAAGATAAACTAGAGTTATATTTACTCGATTTATTGGTTTCTCATTCAATTAATATGAGGGATTATATCCTTGGTTAATTAATGAAATTGTAACAAATGGATTATTCTTATACATTTCAGGAATTTTCACCGTTTCAGCTCATTAAAAATGAGGACACTGGAACGACATCCTTTTTGCGATGAATCTAAGGAGAAAGGTAGTCCGATGACAAATGGAAATGGGTCACATAAAGGCCCTATAGCAAATCAAGTGGGAAGTATTCTTTTTCTTTAGATTAGTTTTTTTTTTTTTTTTAATTAAATGAACACCACCGTTACCAGCTAGGCCGTTGGAGTCCTGGTGAAGTTTTGATAACTAGCAAGACAATAAAAACAAAGTGAAAATATGAGAGAGAGAGAGAGAGAGAGAGAGAGAGAGAGAGAGAGACCTTACCTTACAGACCTTACAGTTCGTTCGGGTTGCCCCAGGTCCCTCAGTGTGAGGCGCCTCTAATGTCTACCAGAGAGTTGCTAGTACATCTCTTCCGGTATATTTTGCATCTTCCAATCTTGGATGGTCTGGGATGCAGATTAGATATTTGTCGAGCTTATTCTTAAACACATCTACGCTCACTCCTGATATATTCCTCAGATGAGCTGGCAACGCATTGAATAGACGCTGCATTATCGATGCTGGTGCGTAGTGGATTAATGTCCTGTGTGCTTTCCTTATTTTTCCTGGTATAGTTTTGGGCACTATTAATCTACCTCTGCTTGCTCTTTCTGATATTTTTAGTTCCATGATATTTTCTGTTATTCCTTCTATCTGTTTCCATGCCTGAATTATCATGTAGCGTTCTCTTCTCCTTTCTAGACTATATAATTTTAAGGATTGTAGTCTTTCCAGTAGTCTAGGTCCTTAACTTCTTCTATTCTAGCTGTAAAGGACCTTTGTACACTCTCTATTTGTGCAATATCCTTTTGATAGTGTGGGTACCATATCATATTGCAATATTCAAGTGGGACTACGAACATATGTTTTATAAAGCATAATCATGTGTTTCAGCTTTTCTTTGTTTTGAAGTGCCACGTTAACAACATTCCCATTTTTTGCTTTACATTTTGCCAACAGAATTGCTATTTTGATCATTGCATAACATGTTCCTATTCATCATCACACCAAGGTCTTTAACTGCTTCCTTATTTGTGATTGTCTCATTATTAGGTCCCCTATATGCATATAGCTTTCCTTCTCTGTCTCCATAATTTATTTTGATTCAAATTTATCAGAGTTAAATACCATCCTATTTACCTCTGCCCAATCATATCTTTGTTAAGGTCTCTTTGTAGAGCGTTCCTATCTTCATCACAAGTTAATTTCTCTACTTCTTGTCGTCATCAGCGAAACTACTCACTACCGAATCCTTAACATTACTGTCTATGTCTTCAATCATAATAACAAACAATATTGCAGCTAGCGCCGTACTTGTGGCACACCGGATATTACCTTGGTTTCATCCGATTTCTCATCGTTTGCAATAACTATCTGTTTTCTGTTGTGTAAAAATTCTTTAACCATCTTCCTACTTTATCTACGATATTGTGTTTTCTAATTTTCTTTGCTAATATATTATGGTCTACTTTGTCAAAAGCTTTTGCAAAGTCTAGATAAACCACATCTGTTTTCATTTGTTCCGCTTTTCATATTTTTGAATATGTTCTCACGGTGGACTAACAGTTGGGTTTGTGTACTTTTTCCGGGTACGAAAACCGTGTTGTCCTATAATTAAACAAATTATTTTTTATTAAATGTTTCATAATATTTTTCTTCATTACCCTTTCATACACTTTCATAATATGTGATGTTAGACTCACAGGCCTATAATTACTTGCCTCTAGTCTTGATCCACTTTTGAAAGTAGGGGTGATATATGCTAATTTGTGCTCATCATAAATCTTGCCTGTATCTACATTTTGTCTTAATAATATTGCAAGTGGCTTTGCGATAGAATGAACTACTTTCTTTACAACAAAAATAGCAGGGACTCCATCCGGCCCTGCAGCAGCTCCATTTTAATTTCATTAATTGCCTGCACAATATCAGCTTCATTAATTTCTATGTCAGCTAAATATTCATATTTTCTTCCCTTACTTCTATATCATTAGTTCTTCATTATCTATTCTAGGGTGAATTCTCTCTTATATCGTTCTGCCAGTATGTTGCAAATTTCTTTTTTTTTCATTCTTCGTTAATCTCCCTTCAATCTCAGAGGGCCTATTTCTATTCTTCTTTTATTCATCTTCTTCGCATATGAGTATAATAGTTTGGGGTTTTGCTTGATATTTAATAGGGTTTTTTCTTCCAAGTCCCGTTTTTCATTTTCTTTTGATTGTATAATCTTTTGTTCTGCATTTTCTATCTTACTTTTTAGTTCTATAACTTTCCATGCATTTTTTTCTTTTGCAAGACCTTTTTTCCACTTTCTGATTTTCTGGAACAAGATCCTTCTGTCTCTTGGTATGCATGAATGATGTTTACTTTTCTTCTTCGGCTATATATTTTTCCACTATTTTCTCCAATATTTTATATAATATCTCCGTATTTACCCTTATGTCATCACTTACGTAAATGTTTATCCCAATCTTTGTTTTAATTCTTCATTAATTTCTTTTGACCATTTTATATTTTTACTGTAGAAGTTGTATTTTTCCCATATCCTTCCCACTTTTTCATTTCTTGCTTATCTCTATTTTCACTTGCTTTGGAATGAACTGTTAATTCTATGACATTATGGTCTGAAATACTCGCATTATAAACTATTATTTCTTTAACATAATTCATCTCGTTCACAAATACTAGGTCTAAAGTATTTTCCTTTCTTGTTGGCAGGTGATTTATTTGTTGAATGTTGTATTCTAGTAGCATATCTAATAGCTTTTCAAATTGCCACCTCTTATCTTCTGCATTACAATGTTACTCTCTTTTTATATGTATAAGTACAACCACAATCTCCTATTCGTTCTTTACCCAAATTCTACGAAGGAAAGTTTGAAGTCACCAGATAGGAGAATAGTCCAGTCCTTGTGATTTTCTACATATATCATCCAATTTTTCAATTATTAAGTCAAACTCTTTAGTATTAGGAGGTCTATATATTACTATGTTCATCAATTTTTCAGATTCAAATTCTACCGCTATTAGTTCACATTCTGAGTTACTATATTTCTCATATATTTTTCCTTGTTTTTTGTCTTTCCCATATATTGCGGTTCCCCTTGATTCCTATTTTTTCTATCTGATCTATAAGTTTGGAACCCTTTTTTTTTATTTGATCATCATTCCCAGTCTCTTGGGAATACAGGTTTCACTTTATATTCATTATATCTATTTTCTTTCATTTTGGGTTAGTTCTTCTAAGTACTCTATTTTTCTTTTTGAGTTACTCGAACTAAACCCTGCGCATTCATCACTATGATGGTTTGGCGTGTTTTTCTTCCTTCAATTTAATAATGGTAGTAATAAGGATTTTCCCATGTCTCTTTCCTGTTCTGGCATGTTGTTCTTTTTTTCATTTCCAGAAATTCTGACATTAAAATATCCAACTTTTCCATAAATTTATTTTGATCTTCCTTCATCATAGTTATTCATTTTGTGTCTGAATCTGCAATTTTCTCCGTTCTGCAATATCCTCTTGCATAATAAATACAGTTATTATCTCTTGAGTAAGTAATTTCGGAGCTGGATGCTTTGAAATTTTTTGCTGACAACCTCTGCATATCTCATTGGTGGTTTGCTTTTCTCTTTTACCTGATATTCTTGATTTCTCTCTTTATTTGTTCTTTCTTATTTTGGATTTTATTACTTGGTTGGTTATTTATTTGATTATGATTCATGGCTAACAGGGTGCATATATTTGCATTTTTTGTCGAACTTACATCCTTTTCCTTCTTTTAGGTTTTTACATATTTTTGGATGCAGATCTCTGCAATCATCCCCATATCCATCTAAGTATGCACATTTACCATATATTTCATAGTTTGAATATCTTAGGATGTTTGTAGTAACATCTTTCTCCAAATCTGCAATTCCCTCTTTTCAAAAGGTTGCAGATTTTGTCTTTCCTTGCTATTTTTTCCTCTTTCCCGTCATTGTGTAGATCTGGGTAGAGCCTCTTCGGGATTTGCTTTTCTGTTGTCATATCGTAATTTATTTCTTCGTAGGTATGCTGCTTTATTGCCTCATATGTAGTATCAATGAGTATCTCTGCATCCATACTTTTATCTTGTTCTTTGTTTTCCTTATTTTTTTCTGTCATTTCATTTTTGTTTACTTCTCTTCCGTTTTCCTCTTCTTCTTTTTCTTCTTCTTCTCCTCTTCCTCTTCTTCTTCATCCTCAACTATTTGTACATTCAATCTTGATTTAATAACATTGTCATCCATGATAGACATTGTTGAACAAAAAATTCTTGTATCTTTTCTCAAATCTTGTATTACCTCAGCACTGTGGGATGGGTCGGAATGTTGCATGCAGCACATTTTTATGATTGGGTTTTTGTGGATTGACTATGCTATACCAAACCTTACACAGTTTACATGCTTTTGGCATTTCTTCCCTATGCATCAATTAGGATATTCACAAGATTCACCTTATTCATTTTCTTTGTCGGTATGTTGGTTTATGTATATTTTCTTTATGGAGTCTTGACCACTTGGATTTTATTTATTTGGAACTTCTTCAATTATTTTCAAGATGTTTCATTAGATTTGTTCCAGTTTGAAGGATTATATCCTTCTAATATATCTATGAATGCTTTTGTATCTTTTTGGTTAGGACTGTTGCTGATTTCATAGATGAGAAATGCCAGTTCCCTTCCTGCTACCTCATCGTATTGCGAATCTGCTAAACACGCCAAATTACGCCACCTCTTCCCGCAGTTGGAACTTACTGCCATCTTGTTCTGATTTATAGTATTACACTTGATAAACTAACTTAGAAGACGCTTTATCCTACTATTTTCACACTAATCTTATCACCGATAGTTCACGAACACTTCTAGATATTTCTCAAATTCTAGTCGTATGTTAAACTTGTGATATCTGTTGATTAATCTGACTTCACGCGGGGGTACGTCTCACCAAGCAAGATGGCTACTACGAGAGAGAGAGAGAGAGAATCACAACTAGACCTCATCGAAATCCTGCCACCCCCCAAACCCCCTTCCCCCGAAATCCATTCTGACGAACGCTAACTCGCTTTCTGTTCGCTGCAGCTCCCGACTTTCGGGACGAAGTGTTCCGAGACGGAAGCGAAACAAAAATGGAAATAAACAAAAAATATTGACTGTCAGTGAGCGATATTGGACGAGATCAATGGTTATAACGCTCCATGATGAGACTAATCTGCATTATTACAGCCCCTTTACATAAAGGTGTTTTAACAAATGACCGAACTCCCTTCCGCTGTTATAGCGGGGGGGGGCGGGGGGGGTGCGGGGGACAGGGATTTCAACGACGTGACTTATATATTTAGGATTATATATATATATATATATATATATATATATATATCTACATGTATATATATATATATATATATATATATATATATATATATATATATATATATATATATATATATATATATATATATGACGATTATTAAAAACGATGGCGAAGGGTATATGTATATAGTGCTCAGCGCATGCGCACACACTACAGACACGCGCATTACTATATATATATATATATATATATATATATATATATATATATATATATATATATACACACACGCACACACACACACACACACACACATATATATATATATATATATATATATATATATATATATATATATACGGACATAAGGGATGTTAATTACATGTACGTGAAGTTATTCACATAGTATGGTGAATAAGAATTTTTTCTCTAAATCGTGACACTTTTTCATATGTATACATATACAAACAGACACACACACACTCACACACACACACACACACACACACACACACACATATATATATATATATATATATATATATATATATATATATATATATATATATGTAAGTATATGTATATACACACATATGACTCGCAAATTAATACGTGCTTCGACTCAGTATTATCAGATATTATAAAATTTTGTCCAAAGAAAGCACGCAACAGGAATACGCAGCTTAACCACTTACTTGGCATAAATAGCCAATCTAGAGCATTTACCTGTAAACCCACTTAACATCAGTCTCAATAACAGGAAGACTGTTTATAATTACAAATTAATATCCGCTTGATACTTACCCAAAGTATCAATTTTGAAGCATAAATTATCCTAACGATGGCAATTAGCATAATTACGCGGCCAAAGTTCTTAATTATGCGGATAAAACTATAAAGAAATCTATATTCTAATAAGTAAGGAAGGAGTCATGTAGAAGAAAGGCTACGTAGGTAGTTAATGAGCTGCTTCTTTTTGTGTAATTTTATGGGCGATTTACAAGTTTCAATATATCAGCAAGGCTTCCCATAAAAATACACAAATTAAGTTAAATATACAGTAATCTTCATAAATATTATATGTTGTTATGTACCTGTCCCTTTATAAAAGACCACAATATTTCAGTATTTTACCTGTAATACACATAAAAATAAGTATGTTAGTATACGTTGCACATATATAAACACATAAATACATACATAATTACATAAATATACACAGCCAAATATACAAATATATATGTATATATGCATGTAGGTATGTATGTATGTGTTTGTGTATGTGTAACGTATCTAAACATACGAAACGGAATGAAAACCTTTGTACTTATACATATATGTGTGTAGATATTAATAATTAGAATGTTAATATAAATATACATATAATGTATATATACACACATATATATATATGTATATAATTTTATAATATATATATATATATATATATATATTATATATATAATCATATATACATATATTATTAGCCCCTAGGCGTAGTTCCATCAGAAAATCCAAAAAATGAATTAATTTATGAACAAACCCTGTTAATTTGTAACAGCATACTTCCATTTCAATACTGAAATCCTTACAAAGAAACCACTGATAAACAACAACCAATTAATCCATAAGTACCCGTTTGCGATGTTTATAGAAATCTAAAAAACTTCCATTCTTATTCTGCAAGATACAATCTATAGTAAACCCATAGCCTGAAACATTGTCTATATTAAACCCATATATTGAAACAATCTAGAAACACCCATCGTTCATCTATAAGATCCGGTTTCTAGACAAACATGGGATTCCAAATAATGAAACAACCTGTAAATACCGCCTTTAATCTATAAGACCCCGTCTACAGATCAATAGGGATAGTCCGGCTAAGACTACTAATTGAGGGGAAGAACGGCATATGTCGGATGAACGCAAATAAGACACGGCTTTACCCTTTACTATTAATAGGTACGAAAACAGTTAGCTTGGATATGATACTACAAACGGCTGGGAATATTGTGGATAATTTCTTTCATATTCTTATTTCAATTAATTTGCCATTATCAACCTTAACTTTTTAGATTATTATTCAATTATCATATTGCAATTGCTATGACTGCTAATATTACCGACTCCTATATAGTATTAGTGATGGTAAGACTTATTTTGTACAAATATAAAGGAATTCCTAGATCTCACAATGAGAATCTGGCAAATACCACTAGCAAAACATTCGGATAAACCAGATACACTCAATACGGGTAAAAAATTAACATCTAAATATATAAAATTAATAATACACAAAAACCGAAAACATTACATAAAGTGGGACAAGTAATCGTAAATCAAAACAAGGCAAAAGGAAAATTTTCAAAAACCAAAACAATCTCGAAACAGCAGAGAGATAAAATATCTCACGACACAAACCAAGCAGTAAACACCCTTGACAAACGAACCACACAAAACCAACAGACCCAAACGTAAAGCCACTCTGAAGAACTCAAACAAAGCAAAGACACACTGAACAAATAGAAAACAATAGACCGAGCGACCAACAAGTGGCCACGGTATACACGCTCCGAGTTGCGCTCTTGCGAGTGACGTGTATTTGTCGTCTAAATCCAATATCCTCTTTCGGGTGGTATACCGTCGACAGGTTTTACCTCCCGGATGTAGAATTATTGCTCCCTTTGATCGTTTCCCCTGAGTGAGTGACTGAGTGAAGGATGCGGGGAGGGAGAGCGGGTAAGAGTTTGAGTGAGAGAGAGCGAGCAACGGTTCGTAGGAATGAGCGAGGAATTGTAAGGCATGTCATAACCTTGTGGGCAACTTGTCGCTCACACACCGCAAACAGGTTAGATACATATCAACGACTTATTGGTTGACCAGGCAGTGGTTGATCCAATTATCCAGCATTTAATAAAGATCTGTTCTCCATTTATGGTTGCTGACTTTTTTTCAACATGGTTGTGAAATGTGAGGTAAGTTTTCAACTGTTTATGGCAAGTTTTCAGCATACATTTATGACAAGTTTCCAATGTGCGTTTAGGACAACTTTCCAACATGTTACCAACACGTTTCCAATGTGTGCTTATGACAAGTTTCTAAAATGCATTTATGACAAGTTTCCAACGTGCATTTATAACAAGTTTCAAACGGTACGTCTATGACAAGAGTCGATAATATGTTTATGACAAGTTTCGAAAATGCTTTTATGACAAGTTTTTTTCCCCAATGTGTGTTATTGACAAGTTTTTTTTTCCAATTTGCATTTGTAACAAGTTTCCAATGTGTGTTTATGACAAGTTTCCAACTTGCATTTGTGACAAGTTTCCAATGTGTGTTTATGACAAGTTTCCAACTTGCATTTGTGTCCAAAGTGCATTTGTAACAATGTTTTAATGTGTGTTTGTGACAATTTTGTAACGTGTTAATGACTAGTTTCCAAAGTGTGTTTATGACAAGTTTCCAATATGTTAATGACAAGTTTCCAAAATGTGACCATACCAAATGTTCAACAAGTGTTTATGACGAGCGAGGGTGAGTGAGCTTGAGTGAGCGTATACAAGAGTTGCTGACAGTAATTGTGAGTAGAGGCTTAGATGACTGATTGAGGAGAGAGAGTGTATAGCTGAGTGAACGAGGGTGCAGAAGAGGGAATGAGTGTAG
>NC_087220.1:41303359-41313359 GCF_015104395.2 Macrobrachium nipponense | reverse complement strand
ATATATATATATATATATATATATATATATATATATAGTTACAAAAAACTGCACCAGCTTAAGTTTGAAAATTTTCATGTTCGAAAATGTGTTCAAATATGTATGTATGTATGTATGTATACTGCACATACGTACGAATATAAATTATATATAATAAAAATATATGTACATGCAAAAGTGAATACTATTCACATCCACCTAAGCTCTTAATTTCAAGTTATACATACATACATACATACATGAGGATGAAATCCAGAATTAACTTTTGAGAGCTCCGAGCTTATTTTGTGAATGTATAGGTGCTCATAATTCACACGTATCAACATCACACACAAGCATACGTACGTGCATTGGTACATACAAACACACACATAAAGGCAAGAAAGCATGAACACCAAGAGCGGTAAACTAGATGCAAAGTGGAAGATGTATCGCTAATGAGGCTTCTGTTTACTCCAGAGAACTCCGAAAACATACTAAGTCCTGGCAATAACGAGAACCACCAAAATGATAACAATAACAGAGAGAAACGTTTAAATCAAGAGAGAATCTTACGAATAAGAAACGGGTGGCAGAAGATGCAGAGAATCCAGGTGACTTGGAATAATGTCCGAAAAGTTACGAAAGTCCCGAGTGGCCGAGTGAGAGAAAATAAAAGAGAATCTGCAGGAGAGAGAGAGAGAGAGAGAGAGAGAGAGAGAGAGAGAGAGAGAGAGAGAGAGAGAGAGAGAAATTTCCGTTTATATTTTCATTTAGAGATAAAATAACCAATGTACTACAAGCACGAGAGAGAGAGAGAGAGAGAGAGAGAGAGAGTTACAAGGATTAGGATGTCTCAAAGATTTATTAGCCCATCCAAGGAGACATCTCTAGGAACAGGTTTTAACTGTTCATTCATAGTGTCCTAATGATTTTGTCTAGCTTTCTTTTAAACTCTTCCACACTGTTGCTGTTTACAACTTCTGGTGGCAGTGTATTCCATGAGTCCCATTTTGTATGTAAAGATGTTCCCGCAATATGTGTTGTATTTCTTTAGCTCTAGTTTCCATCCATTATTTCTTGTCTGGTTTTCGTTTAACGTAAATAGGTTACTTTCTACTGGTGTTATGCCTTTCAGTATTTTGAATGTCTCAGTTAGTTGTCCTCGCAATCGTCGTGTTTCTAATTCATACATATTTAGGCTCTCTAGTCGTCTTCGGTAACCTATTTGCCTGATGGATGAAATGAACTTTGTGGCTCTTGCTTGTACCCCTTCTAATCTATTTATGTACTTTCTTAGTGTTGGTGACCAAAACTGTACTGCATATTCAAGATGAAGTCTAACTATTGATGTGTAGAGCTGCAGCACCGTTTCCTTGTTTCTGTCTTTGAACTGCCTCTTTATTATCCCACTAGTTTCTGTGCCTTCGTTTCAGTTTTTATGGACTGTTCTATGTATTTTAAGTCTTTGGTAATAATGACTCCAAGGTCCTCTTCTTGGTCTACACTATTTATGTCATTTCCTAGTAGCATGTAGTTGGCATGAGGTTTATTTTTTCCTATTTGTAACACTTAACACTTATCCAAGTTAAAAGGCATTTGCCATCTTTTTGAACACTCTCCTATTTTCTTTAGATCATTTCTTAATGTTTCTACTGTCTCAGGGTCTGCTGCATTTACGTCAAGTTTGGTGTCGTCTGCAAATTTTGTCTATCCTGCTAGTTAAGCCTACATCAATGTCATTAATATAAATAAAAAAACAAGAGCGAGCCAAAGACAGAACTGGAGAGAGAGAGAGAGAGAGAGAGAGAGAGAGAGAGAGAGAGAGAGAGAGAGAGAGAGAGAGAGAAAACTTTAATTACAATTTCACCCTCTCATTTCTGTATGAACTTCAACCATCACGCTAACAAGACCAACTCCCATTACCTTAAACATCTCGTACTAGTTTCAATTCTCTCCAAACTGATTCATATCGAAAAAAAAAAAAAAAACAAGAATGGAAAAAATAATAAACGCAAGGACCATCAATCACAAATGAAAATGACAAAAAATGCAACAAACACACCCGGAATGTGTTGGCCCCAAACGTAGAATAATTAGCGTCATGACAAAATGAAACATCAAACTTTTGTCAATTTCACAGCTGGCGTCAAATTGCGACGGGAAAAGGCAAACTGGCACCTGCTACGTGTCACGGACTCTACTGTCATGTTTTATTTTGATCGTTTGTTATTTTTGACAGTATTTTAATCTCTCTCTCTCTCTCTCTCTCTCTCTCTCTCTCTCTCTCTCTCATATAACACACGTATTTTTTTTTTATTTTACCGCTCACCGCATTCCCGATTCTTTCTAAGATAATGTTAACCTTTCTTTTAAATACTGTTATTTCCCTCAAATAATCTTTCTATCTCTATTTCTCTCTCCCCCATTTATCACGTGTCTTATTTTCTGTTTATTTTCTCACTTTCCATGATACTGCTAACCTGATTTTCAAGTTGATCTATTTTCCTTAAATAACTAAGCCTCTCTCTCTCTCTCTGTCTGTCTGTCTGTCTGTCTGTCTGTCTCCTCTCTCTCTCTCTCTCTCTCTCGTTTATTAAAATTGCATTACGCTGCATTTTCTCTCAATTCATTCCGGTTCACTTCCACACGATTTTCTCTTTTATTCTGCGTGAATTTCATTTGCTTTACACCTCATTATTTTTCCTCTCAAAAAAATCTTCTCTCTCTCTCTCTCTCTCTCTCTCCAAATGTCGCCTGTTTTTCCTGGAGTCCTTCCACCACAGTTTGCAGTCAGCGCAAGCATAATGAGGTCCGATCAATCATGCGCCTGAGCACATAAAGAAACTTTCCTTTTCTCTCTCTCTCTCTCTCTCTCTCTCTCTCTCTCTCTCTCTCTCTCTCGCTTTGTTTATTAAGACGTTATTCAATTTTCTATCATGCTACTTTTCGCGTTCTTGCGGTCTTCCCTTTCTATCTTTATTCTTCCTCCTTAGTTTATAGTTATGAATTTTTATTTCCTTTTCTCAGCTCCTATTTAATTCCGATATTTTCTATTCTCTTTTTTAGTATTTTCACTTTCTCTCCTTTCTCTTTTCTTCATATATTCCACATATCATCTTTCTTTATCTCTCGTCCGTCTAATCTTTGAATGCCCTCATTTTCGAAGTGTGTGTGTGTGTGTGTATGTGTGTGTGTGTGTGTGTAATATACATATAATTATAAATATATACATATGTATATTATATGTATATTATCCATATATACATATATATATATATATATATAGATATATATATATATAGTATATATATATATATATATATATATCTATAATATATATACATATGATATATATGTATATATACATATATATATATATATATACATATAATTATATATATATATATATTATATATATATATGTATATATATATATATATATATCTATACATATGTATATATATATGTATATATATTATATAAATATATATGTGTATATATATATATATTATATATCTATATATAATATATATATATATTATCTATTATATATATATATATATATATACCAAATGCGCTTAAGTGAAGAACAATACCTAATGTACTCGAATCAAAACTCGACTAATTAAACTAACGACTCACATCACAAACTTTGAGGCCTATCTTCGTCACCCATTTACCATTCCGCTATTTCCCTCTGGCCATGAACATAATCAGGAAGTTGGACACTCAACTTCCGTAACTTAATGCTCATTAAGTTCCGGAACTTGCCGGTCCATAAGTCCAGCCCCTTCGATTTGTACTTTGGCAATTTCGAGCCTAATTAAGGAGGTCCTTCTCTTTGATGTCCCAATTTTTCGACTCACTGGATGCACCGACGGGAGATTTCTTCGGAGATGTATAAATACATATTCTGTAAAAACTTTCTCCTACCTCGGGAGTTATGTCATTCTTTCTCTGGAGAAAGTCATTCGAGTTTTAGGAGATTGCTTTGATTAGTATAATGTATAGTATACGTATACGTATATGTAAATTATATGTATATATATATATAATATATATATATATATATATATATATACATACATACATACATACATACATGTACATATACATATATAAATACAAAAGACAATTAATAATATATATTATTATATATACATATACAATAATACACATTATATATATTTAATATATATATAATATTAAATATATATATTTATTATATATATATATAATATAATATATAATTATATATATTATATACTATATATATAATAATGAATAAATATAATATATAATATATATATATATCTGTATATATATATGATATAATATAACTAATATATACTACGTAGGGGAATATATATCTGTAGGGGAATAAATAAAGTATCTCTCTTCACCTTGTGAGCTTTGATTTTTTTTTTGTTTTTTTCGCGTTAAAGGACTTGAGTTCCTACTAACCATACTACGAAGAAGGACAGATTCATATACCCGTTGAATTGATGTAGAACATAGTAAATAAAAAATATACCTATCATCACAAAGGAAATAAAACGCCCTTAACAATCCTACAAAGGTATCTAAAGAAGTCCTTCCGACAACTTCCATTTTATCAAAGAAAATACAGATGACAGATTCCTGTGGTTGAAGATGTTGTTACGAAAAAACTCAGGCCGATTCTTCAGACAACGAACAAGAAAGGATTTTTCAAGACGCCACTGTAAACCTGTTTGGGTGGTATTGCCCTTTCTTTAGTGTGAACATGTAAACATTTATTCAATTAAATGGCGTAAAATTTCTTTTTTTACGAATTTTAGAAAGTTGAACAAGAACAAAATTTCAATACACCCCGTGCAAACTGATGATGTTCATTATCGAAAATATAATGACCGATTACTGACTTAAATAAGAAAAGGGTCTTATTACATTGTCCAAAAACTGAGATGAACTTTTCCAGTGACAGAAATACTGCTAATAAGAATTTTAAGCAGAAGAAATTTCCATGTAATATTGCTTCCCCGACTGACGGTAAATATCCACACATGATAATATTATAACCAAATGTGGCTCTTGTACATAATTAGCCTCAATGATATCGGCTGAGAATACTTACCGTCAGATGGATAGCTATGACATTTTATTTTTACATGATTCTCAAAAATGAGAATATAAGCAAGACAGTATTGCTCCAATTGTTGAAATCATTAGTAACAAGAATCGATCAATGCCATTGTGATGAAATTTTGAAAAATGTTGCAGAATAGAATAGAATATAGAATTTAGGCCGAAGTCTCAGCGCTCGGACCTATGAGGTGACTCAAAGATGAAAAGGAAATCTACAGTAAAATGTTTTGAACTGTGTAACGGTGGGAAAACCTCTCGGTTGGACTATGAATTAATAGTTAGGAAGAAAGAATAAGAACGGAGATATAGTAAAAGAAATGGAAGTGTTGTAATCTGACTTTATCAAAGACGAGTACAACCACTCTCTCTTGCCCGAATGTGAGACAGGATTCTCTCCGAGCTTAAGATTCTCTCTTTCTCTTTCTCTCTTTCTCTCACACGATGTCTCCTCGGATGGACTAATAAGTCATAGAGACATCCTAATCCTTGTAACTCTCTCTCTCTCTCTCTCTCTCCATTCTGCTTTTTGCTGGATATTCTCGTTATATTCTCAGATTTCATTCAATTCCTTTTTACATTCCCTGGAATATCTTTTTATCCCTCTCTCAATCTCTCTTTTATCTTTGCCATCTCTCTTAATCCTATCCATTATCCTTCATAACGCTACCTTCCTTTCTTCCTGCCAAGACAGAAGTTAAAGGATATTTTAAAGGATATGTTATAATCACATTCGCAAAGTCCTGGCTGATCCCGACCGCTTATTCCCGAAGTGTAACCGAGTACCGGGACCTTCCCTGAAAAAGGTGGGACGCCATATCTTAAATATTAACCCTAGAATCTTCTTGAAATTAATTTCATTATGTTTTCCACACCCAAATTACCCAAATAATAAACCTAACCTAACCTAACCTAACCCAGGGGCATGGCAAAAAAAAAAAAAAAAAAAAAAAATACAAAACAAAAAAACCGGGGCTGGATTTTGCATCTACCACCAACCAGTCGACCCAGTTGAGGTTCAAAGAGAAAAATTGTGACATGAATGTGCAACATTATACATCATTGCTTACATCTTTTTTACCAAAAGTTAAGTAAACACTTAACTTGCAGAATTGTACATATTCACTTTACGTATATTATTCTTTTTTAAACTTTTTTATTTTTGTTTTTGGGTACCAATAACAGCTGGAAATCAGTGTCGGCCTAGGAGGGACTTGAGACCACACCAGGCTTATTCTATGTCACTCTAGTTCCCCAATCGATAATAAGCAACCGATTTTGACTTTGATGTGCATGTACAATTTTCGGGAAAGTGGTGTTACTATAACCGCCCCCCCCTCCAAAAATAAATAAATAAATAAATAAATAAATAAAAAACGTAACTCACGTTACTTGCAGAGTTTCTGTATGTTAATATTGAATGTCATCATCAAAACCATTAGTTATCTTCACACATTAGGATGGAGTGAAATATAGAGCTTAGGCCAAACTTTTACCAAGCACTGGGACCTATGACATCATTCTGCGCTGGAAAGGAAATTGAGAATAGGTTGGTTAGAAAGGTGTAACAATAGGAACCCCTCGCTGTTGCACTATGAAACAACTGTAAGGCGAGGGCGGATAGGAAGACGGAAGGAATATAATATGAATGGAGGTGCAGTAAAAGGAATGAAAGGGGTTGCAGCTAGGGGCCGAAGAGACACCGCAGAGAATCTTTAGTAATGCCTACAGTGTACCCTGCATACCTTTTTCAAGTGCTGAAATTCTTGTTAATCTCATTCTTAGTCAATGTGATTTCTCCAATCTCATAAGTTTTTTTTCCCTACAAAGGCACCATTTTTTATTTGTAGAGTCCTCAACCTACGCATAGCAATAGACACTTACAGTTTTCTACTCTTCTTGCTTACCTATTTTCCCTTTCCTTTCCTTCCCATTCTATTCATGACTTTACTCTGCAATATATTCCAGAAACTAGGTGCAAACCGTATCTTACCCTTCTCACCTACGTATGCACCATCACAAATATTCCACCTCTCCTAAAATCTTATTCACCCTCGTGGCCTTATTTCAATCATTATCATTCCCTCTTAAATCCTTTTATTATTCAGTCTTTATACCCTTTCATCCATTCCTCTTCCTTTCTCTCGTCTTTCTAAATTCCTCTCTATTGTTCTCTTCGTAATCTTCTCTTCCCTGGTTTTCGCCACAAACGACCACTTTTAACACTTATTACAAAAAATTAACTGTATCAATTTCTTGGGTTCATGAAAGGAACCAGGAGACGGGTGTATACATCAAATTCTTGTGAAGAAGAATGTCAATTTCCATACTATGAATGCCGTTTACATAGTATTAATGCTTCGTCACATACTGGTTGCAAGTACACGTTTGGAAATTGCCATTATTCATACCTCAATACACAACTCTCCGTACGTGTTTACATTTGTTTTTGTTATCCTAAAAGTACAGTTATATCTAAGAAATGCAACAGAGAATGCTCATAAAACATTTGAGGAAATTCATTCTGATGTTGAGGAAGAAACAAACACATACTAGAGACGATGAAATCCAAAAACATATTTATATAAATGAAATAAATCGAAGCGTGTTATGCAAATGTTTGGATAAGCAAATCACGGTAAACAGAAGGTTGTTTATCCTGGCAATCATCAGTGAGTAAGGAAGGAAATCTTTGGTCAGTTTCCATATATTTTCGCCCATGAAAACTCGACTTGTACAGGGATGTGTATCATTTAGTTAAGATCTTGAGAAATCTGCTCTTCCTTTCGCGGTTTCTCTACCCTTTCAGTTTTTAAAAATGATTTCTCCTTCAAACCCAACTTTGACAGGGCCGTCAGGTTGTCCATTCGGTCGGCGTTTCTTTCCAAGATACAATTTACACCGAATAAACTTTGAAGAGGCTGAGGACCCTCATACTTCTATCATCTGTCACACTTTGGTTTTCAGTACATTAACATTTTCTATTTCGGTGCGTCATCTACCTTCAGCAACACTGCTTTCTTCTTGACCCTGTTACTACAAAGCTTCCATATAATATACTATCATTTCTTGACAGCCTTCTCTAACAAATATTATTAATTTCTTTACATATTTTACTTATTTTCCATTTTACAGCCACATCTCCCACAGTTTTCTCTTTATGGTTTTTATACTTGTTTTTCGTTATTTTCGACATCACTCTTTCAATATTGTTAAGATTCTCTCTCTCTCTCTCTCTCTCTCTCTCTCTCTCTCTCTCCTTTTGCACCTCTCCCATTCCGTGTTCCCGGTCAGTGCCAATATCAGGCAGGACATTAAGGGGCATGAAAATGTAATGCTTTTTGACAAGGCATCAATTACTGTTCAATTCGGTTCTGAGCGATAAGGAAAAACGCGAAGGAAAAAAGAAGGGGGTGAGGGAGGGAGGTGACCAAGGGTCGGAGAATACAGTTATGTGGGAAGTTTTGTTGTTTGTTTACTATCAAAAGAACAACATTGACTTTTCACACAGAGAGAAAAAATTATAAATGACATGGAGGCCGGTGGGGGGTGGTTATGGATTGAAGAAAAGTCTGGTCAAAATTTAACGTTTGAAAATAAACGAAATGAAAATTGATTTTATTGTTCCATTCCAACCCTTCGATAAGGAAACAGCAAAGAAAAACTTAAATGGCAAAAGGGGGTGGGATGGATTACGGCCTGAAAAAAAATATTGGTCAAAAGTTAACGTTTGTAAATAAACAAAATTGAAAACAATTTTATTATTTAATTCAAACCCTACGATAAGGTAAAACGCAGAGAAAAAAAATTGAATGGCAAGTGGAGTGCTCTGAGGAAAAGTCTGGTAAGATTTTACCGTTTGTAAATAAACAAAACGGGGAAACTACTGCTGGAAGTATCTTTTCGCAAATTGCATGTCTGGGTGAGTTGGAAAAGTTTTGTACTAGATGAAACACTTTGAAGTACGGGAGGTAGGAGGTCATATATATATATATATATATATATATATATATATATATATATATATATATATATATATATAGCATGATATTCCTAATGTTCGTTAAATCTAAGGTTTCTTTCGGAATTTTCAGTAAACATGAAGAATTTTCGGATCTTTCCTAGATAGTGACCTCCCAGGAGTAACCTCTTATGCGGCGTGTTGAGTACAAGGCCGTTGGGGATGACCGAAAAAACATAAACGAAAGGCTATAAATATCATGAAGATAATAACCCCCAAGAAATATCAGTCCCAGATGTCAACCCACAAAACTTTGTTGTGGGTCACTATCGAGGGAGGATCCGATTTTTCATTGCTTATGTTCTTTGACAAGCGATAAGGCAAATACAATCGGTAAAATCTGCGAGGAAGACTATGACTCATAGTATAAAGAGTTCTTGAAATTGAATGCTTTAGAGTAAAAGTAAATTTTAGAGTAGTTCTTTTTTTAATTTATATTCAGGTCTCACACAAAATGAAAAATGGGAAACAAAGGAATATGGATAGCATTCGTGTTTAAATATTACTTTTTGTCCCTAATAAAACTTAAGCAATTTAAGGTTTGACAAGAAGTATCTTAGTCACTCGCGATTTCACATTATATCTGTTGGGTTGTGCGTAAAAAAAAAAAATAATTAGGACTTGGTCAAATCGTTACCTGGCAATCAATCACTGACACTGACAATAGCTTTCGAAGAAATGCTAAAAGCACATAAGCATTCATTCTCGGAATGAGGTTTCTAGCCTCATACCCTATTTTTGGTTTCCATTTGTGGACATCCATCCAACAACTGACCAGACCAAAGTCTGTCAATTTTTTTTTTTTTTTTTTTTTTTACCGTATGTAGTTATTCTTTGAATGTCTTCAAAGTCTGTGAGTTGTACATTCTTATC
>NC_087220.1:41290859-41298359 GCF_015104395.2 Macrobrachium nipponense | reverse complement strand
ATTAGTCAAAGGATAAAAACAGATGGGGACAAGAAATACTCACACTTAAAACTGGGCAAAGTACCTAGAGAAAAAGAAATGAGAGAGAGAGAGAGAGAGAGAGAGAAGAGAGAGAGAGAGAACTTTGAAATACCCTGTCAAAATTAAGAAATATAAACATACCCTAGCCCTCACATAGTTCTAACCTGTTAGCCTTTCGATAGGCCTTATGTTATAAATTCACAACCCCGTCCCTTCTCTCTCTCTCTCTCTCCCCTGAGTGAGATTACAGAGTGAGAATGCTCTTGGCTGATCAGCAATTAGCTGGTATCATAAGAAAAAAATGGCCTTGATAAGCCGAGTTAGAAAATGAGATGAATAATAATCATTACAATGATGAGGGCTACAATATAAATAGGAACATGATTAAGATAATTTGGAAAATAAAATATATATTTCCAGGCATAAATAAACAATGGAACATCTAAGTATCAATGGTTTTAGAGAATAATTTTACTGAAACATCATCAGCTACCAAACCATTGTTTCCTAATTCCGTCCCTTGCTCTTATTAGTGAAATTAGTTATAGTTAAATATAAAAAATATCCATACCAGTTCCCTTGTTTAATTTCTATAAGCCCAGTCAATTTCACAACACTAATTATTTGCAAGTTATTGACAAGTCACAGCAAATAACTGAATATTGAATTTCCACAGAATAAAACCTTTGTTGGATCTGGTGAAAGCAGCATCGAGTTACACTGGGTGTTCTTTTGAGCAAGAGCCCGTTTTGGCATAAGACCAGCTTAAATCTAGCAACAAGGCGGAAAACAATGAGCGAAGGGGTGTATTCACACAGAGGCAGATGCAAGCGCACACAAGCAAAAACACTGTCCACATACACACGTGGACGAAGTCGAAACAAAAGCTCTTCCAACAAAGGGATAAACAGAGCGAACAAGAAGCGCTGTCACTCAGGCGCTGGCGCCACGCTCACCAACTCCACCTGCTGAATTATTTGTGGAAATCAAATATTCGTGAAGACTCTCTCTCTCTCTCTCTCTCTCTCTCGCCAAACCTCCGCCCTTTTCTATTATCATTATCTTCAGCAACACCGCCAACCTCACTAGGAAAAACAGACCATAATTCGAGGGCAGTCTTCCCACCCAAACTAATGAGTGACTGAAATCTACGGGACTATTACGCCAGGAAAGGTTACAAGGCTCTCTCTCTCTCTCTCTCTCTCTCTCTCTCTCTCTCTCTCTCTCTCTCTCTTCTCTCTCTCTATATATATATATATATATATATATATATTATATATATATATATATATATATATATATATATATATATATATATATATATATATATTATTATATATATATATATATATATATATATATATTCTACATACACACACACAGATATATATATATATATATATTTATCGCGTATTCTCTCTGCTATCAGCCGTTTAACCGAATCTTCCGTTTGTCTCTCCATTATCACTCTACCTCCTTCGGGTCCAGTTGTTAATTCGCTTAACCCCCTCCCCCCCTTTATCTCTCTCACTATCTACTTGTCTACCCATAACTCTGCTTAAGTTCCTCATTCGCTTCCTCTTACTCTATTTACCAATCCATTTAACCATGTAAAAAAAACGTTTATGAGAGAGAGAGAGAGAGAGAGAGAGAGAGAGAGAGAGAGAGAGAGAGAAATTCGGCTGTCTTGCCGTAAGGAATTATATATCAAGGAAAAAACTAAGTAACAGATGAAAACTACTAAGGAAAATAATGATTAAGAATGTAGCCCTTCCCGATAAACCTAACAAAGGCTGTATATAAAAATTCCACACCATCAATAAATTGTATCATCTGTAAAATATTACAATTTATTGATAGTACTGTGGATGTTTAACTAACGACAATTCAGTCATGATATAATATTAAAGAATATTAGATTTGATATCATAAATCAATATTAGACTAAAACAATATCATGATTGGGTAAAATTCCATTCATTGCATTTCAATGACTATATTCAAAACTAATTTTTGCCCTTCACAGAATCATAAAAAACAATAAATACTGTGGAATGTCCACACCGAACCAAGCAATAATAAAAAGGATAAATAAAAAAATAAAAAAAGTAAATAAAACAAAGGACGACCCAAGGCAAGGATGACGCAACCGCGAATATCATTCTCCACTCAGTGCGAAATTATGCAAATGAGTCACTTGATATACTTGTCCGATTCTTCACTCTGTTCCTTTATGGGTGGAAAGAGAGAGAGAGAGAGAGAGAGAGAGAGAGTCTGTTTGCTTCGCTTTTAAATACGTTTTTACTCTATAAAAAAAAGGAAGGAATAAGGCGTGTGTCTCTCGTATGGGAAAAGTTTGGACTAATAAAGTCCCCCCTCTCTCTCTCTCTCTCTCTCTCTCTCTCTCTCTCTCCCAACGTCTTCCTCTCTCTCTCTCTTCAAGAATCTTACTCTCCGTAGGAAGAACCGTTATAGATTTACATCTTAAACGTTCACATACGTCATGAACCGAAATATAACAAAATGTATAATGAACAAAAAATCTACCTTTGACGGTTTGGCTATCGGCCTGAAAGAAGCCGAACAACAACAGTGGAGATTTGAGTTAGCAGCCTCGAACATTATGAGAAAATAATAAAACACTACTTGGAGACTAAACCTTACTGGAATCATTATTACAAGAAGAAATAAAAGTAACGGAACATTCTATTGCAACTATAATTAATATTACTACTACCATTGCATCTACTACAGCAACAATATCAACAACTACAACGATAACAACAACTACTACTACTATTACTATTGATAATAATAATGCCGACAATTATTAAACGTATTAATAGAATAATGATTTTTTAGTATTACAATTTCTGCCACGGGCCCGGGATGGATTATTCTACAGCACTGCCAGACGCACGATTATGGTTAACTTTAAACTTAAATAAGATAAAAAAAAACTATTGGGGATAGAGGGCTGTAATTTGAGCCTCAGCAGTTTTTAAGATCTGAGGGCGGAGAGAGAAAGTGCGGACACAAAAAGTGCGGACGGACGGACGGACAAATAGCCATCTCAAGAGTTTTCTTTTACAGAAGCGAAGAATACGAAACTAATATTGCTTGGCAAAAAGACCTCTTCTAAACACTTCTCAGGATCCGCATCGGTTAAAAAATTCATTTCCAGAACTCGACCCCCCAAAAAAAACCTTGAATACCCATCCAAAGGACAAAGGACCTTGGTTAGACGGCGAACAGGAGTACTGGCAACATCTTTTGTAAGAAAAAAAAAGTAAATGTTCGTCACAAGTACTTGGAATATTTTTTGCTTGAAATGCAAGCGCTTGCGATAAGTACCCGTCACACCTTTTGTTTTAGAGAGAAGTGCTTGCAATATTTCTGTCCAGGAAATACAGATAAACACAAGAGAAAATATCTGGTTTTTCTGAGGAACAATGGCCAACAATGGCGGAATTTTGAAAGAAGGGGAAAGAGGATTTCAACATTTTCATTTCTTACACGCATTTTCTCATAAGGAGAAAATCATGTCTCATGGAGGATGTGAAGAGAAGACGTATTGTCTCAGCTCTGTAAGTGTAGGACAGAGAGAAGATATATTCATTCAAGAATTACTTATATCTATATATACATATGTGTGTATATATATATCACAAATATAGCGGTGACCCCAGGCATCACCTAAGGGCATATCTTCAACTATAGTATATTTCACAAATGAGACTTATGTCATTCAGTACTCGATAAGGGTGGGAGTGAGTCAGTCCACCGAAATGCAGTCCTTAGCCTTTATACTTGAGATATATATGTAACATATAATTAAAACATATAAGTATAATATTATATATATATATATATTATATAATATATATATATATATTATATACTATATATATATATATATATTAATTTGTATAATAGAAAATATAGTTCGAGTACAACTTTGTCTACTAAAATAAACAACAAATCTATAAAAGTCTTCCGAACACGAGAAAAATAAGAAGGCGAAGCTCTGAAGTCCTTGGAAGGTGAAGAGTCAAATAATATTGAAAATAACGAAAGGTGACTCGCGCAAAAGCAAAGGGCTTTTGCGACCGTGAAAACAAATAAAAAAAAAACAAAAAAAGTATGCGTGCAAAGAAAGAGAAAACAGAAGATAAATTCTCAAACTACTTTGTTACTTACTTGTGACACCTGCGTGGGCCACAGAGCCGATCCTTTCAAGGTTGAACATTGGGAGAGGATAAAAAGAAGGAATAGAAGAAGAGAGAGGTAGGAAGAGAGAAGTAGGGCAGGGCGAGAGACAAAAGAAGAGGAAAATAAGGTGGGAAGAGAGAGAGGTTCGGGCGATAGACAAAAGAAGAGGAAAATAAGGGGGGGGGGGGGATATTTAGAAAAAAGCGGTTAAAGCGCAGAGGCCAAGAAAGCGAAATCAAGAGGAGAAATGAAAAAGAAATAAGTAAAGAGACGAGGGTGGAAGATAAAGCAAGTTTCGGGGGAGAAGATGGAAGGAGGGAGGAGCTTATAATAAACGAATAAAAACCATGAAAGTATGAGGGAAAATAGAGGAAGATGAGGATTAGAAAAGGGAAACAAGGAAAGAATTAAAAGACATAAGAGGACAATAAGAGGATGATATATATATATATATATATATAATATATATATTATATAATATATATATATATTCATATGTATTATTTTCCCCTTTTATCTCGTAGGTCTCTTTTTTATATCCCAACTTTCATTCATTAATTCTTGTTTCCTTTCTTTAATCATACTATTTCCATATATATATATATATATATATATATATATATATATATATATATATATATATATATATATATATAGATATAGAGAGAGAGAGAGAGAGAGAGAGAGAGAGAGAGAGAGAGAGAGAGTCCTCGAGTGGAAGGCGCACGAAGCAGAGATGGCCCTTGAGAAGACGACCAAGGTCTCTAGGACATATGATGACACAATGGATAAGTGCCACATATGAATAAAGACAGTGCCATCGCGGTCTCGAGCACTAGCGCCCATATTTAAAAAATTTCTACGGCATCGCTACGCCTTTATTTACAGGGGAGGGGGTGGGGGGGGGGGGGGGATAGGAGAAAGGGACGGGGGGGAGGGGGGCGGGGAGGGAGGGTATGAAGGCTATACCAGAGGCATATTAAATGGCGCCCACGTACAGACTGCGTTGCTTCACGGAGTGGTTGGAGGGGGAAGGAAGTATAGCTGTTGGTAGGAGGTGGGAGGGGGGCGGGCGGGTGGCCCCCCGCCCCCCCCGCCCCCAAACACGACAAATGGTTGTTTTATTGCCGAAATCTACGGGACATTTGTAGAAGCGTTCACTACAGCACTTCGCGTTTCGAGAGTCAGAGTGATTTCATCTTCTACCGACCAGCCAAAATGGCCACTTTACCTTGCAAACGGCATCTAGTTATTTTATGTTATTACATATATTCTATTTTTACTTAGCTGTAATTTATCTTCCCCTGATGCAGATCTTAGGACGATATCTTAAGGAAAAACCGCTACCGTTCAAAAGTTATAAAATTCCATCCAGCAGCGAATAGATAACAATATCAATGCATTATTGACAGAAGCGAATTAAAGAAAAATATAAGGAAATAAGCCTCTTGAAGTAGACATTAAACAATTGATATGTCCCAGATTGACGAAAACATCTAGAACCAAAAAATATCACGTTTGAAGCCTCAATGATAAAAGAGGAAGAAGAAGAAGAAGAAAAAGAAAAAAAGAGTTAAGCCTACAGAATAAGGAGCATCTTTGTCAAAATTTGACAAAAAATTTTGAAAGTTGATTTAAGAATTTCAAGATTCTCAACTAAATGTCAGTAAAATGTAAACATTTAGTTTACAGCAAATTCTAACAAAATGGATCATGTTCATACCAGACTAGAAGCATTAGTGGCACAATTAACATCATTTTAGCATTAAGGAAGATATTTACTTGAACTTTTAAGGTCAAGAAAGGATTTTGCAGAATTTCTAAGATCCACCTCACAATTACCATCACTGACCACAAATCTAAACGTCCCACGAATATCGAGGGTTTGCATTAATAATTAAGGTAATAATTTTTGAAAGGTCACAAAGAATCTCCACACGGTCAAACGGTGTTGACCTCTACGGTCTCACTGTAACCTATCTTTCGCAAAAAAAAGCCTAATGTCATTTTGAAATTTATAAGTTTTAATTTTGTGGGATGAAGTTGCTAGCCCAGCCCGGAGCAATTGGCCACATAAGCTTATGTGTCAAAGGTTTTCACGATTCACTGGTGGTCACCCGTCCAAATGCTTATCAGAACTAATTAGAGTACTGTTATGTCTCCCATATGTAGGAAGTGTAATACGAAAAATGAAACCATAAACCACATAGCAAGCGAATGCCCGGCACTTGCACAGAGCCAGTACAAAAGACGGCATGATTCAGTGGCAAAAAGCCCTCCACTGGAGCCTGTGCAAGGAACATCAGCTACCTTGCAGTAATAAGTGGTACGAGCACCAACCTGAGGGAGTGATAGAAAACGATCAGGCAAAGATCCTCTGGGACTATGGTATCAGAACAGATAGGGTGATACGTGCAAATAGACCAGACGTGACGTTGATTGACAAAGTCAAGAAGAAAGTATCACTCATTGATGTCGCAATACCATGGGACACCAGAGTTGAAGAGAAAGAGAGGGAAAAATGGATAAGTATCAAGATCTGGAAATAGAAATAAGAAGGATATGGGATATGCCAGTGGAAATTGTACCCATAATAATCATAGGAGCACTAGGCACGATCCCAAGATCCCTGAAAAGGAATCTAGAAAAACTAGAGGCTGAAGTAGCTCCAGGACTCATGCAGAAGAGTGTGATCCTAGAAATGGCGCACCTAGTAATAAAAGTGATGGACTCCTAAGGAGGCAGGATGCAACCCGGAACCCCACACTATAAATACCACCCAGTCGAATTGGAGGACTGTGATAGAGCAAAAAAAAAAAAAAAAAAAAAATAATAATAATAAATAAAAAAATAAAATAAAATAATAATAATAAAAATAAAAAACATTCGCTTATGAGTAAAATAAAAAATTCACTCCAACACACACACACACACACACACAAAGATCATGAACAATAAACCTCAAGAAAAAAAATTACGATTCCTTCTACAACAACGACGCGAAGAAAGGCAGGAGAGGAGACGCCAAGATTCCTGTAGTGGCAAGTGAATCTCGCCATTTACGATTGTAGCCGAGATCAAAGGCTAGAATCCCTAATGAGGACGCAAGGCAGTACTTTTTATGGCAACGGTGACCATAAAATGTTCTTTTCTTTTATTCGAGGGATGATGGTAGTTGTAAACCACACTGCAGTAGGGATGTACATCAATTTTCCTTGGTCTCATATTTTAATTGACATTCTACATGTACATGCAAGTATAAGTGCG